>NC_064852.1:80827606-81065106 GCF_024139225.1 Suncus etruscus
AATACATTTCTTTTTTGGTAAAATTTAGTTGTGTTAGTCAGGCCAAAATAAAAAAAGCCCTTAAAACAAAGAAATCTTATTTATGTTGTCTATTTTAAGTAGCCAGATTGCCAGTGTAAAATACTTGGGAATGTTAACACATTTCTCAGAGATGGGCAGACAGGAATAGAGTTGTTTGTGTATATTATGTCCAAATGGGACATTGATGAAAGCCTACACAGTACATAACTTTAAGTTCTTTTAAGCAGTCTTGTGTTATTAGTACAATTAAAAGTTCATCAGTATCCCAAGTACTCATGCATTATCTACCCTGCCACACTTTGCTAATGCTTCTTATCATTTAGTTTGCTAATACTGTTCAGTGTAAAGACAGTCTTTCTGAGGTAGACTGTTCAAGTTCAAGGACATGTCTTTTTCTTAGGAAATGCATGACATTCAAAAAAAGACAACAAATAAATACTACATGTACAATATGTAGCAATGAGGTAGAAATGGTTATAAAGAACAACATTTGAATATGTCAGATGAAAAAAGAAAAAGAAATGAATACTCTCTAGCAACTGTATATAATCCACAAAGATACACACACATACACACATACATACAAAGAAGGAAAAGTGGCTGAGGGAAAAGAAAAGAAAGAAAGAAGGAAAGAATGTGAGAGGCATTAAATAAGAGTTTTAAGCCTGGAAAAAACTTCTGTTATGTTATATTGTTTGTTTTTTTTTTCTACTTGAAGACGAGAAGAAAGAATGAATGTGCTACCAACCTTGGTGTACTACAGAACCATTTTATAAATATTTAACATTCTATAGAACTGATTCATATATTCTTACACAACTCTGTGGCAAGGCTGACCCATGCTGCCGACATTCTACATATCACTGAGACAGGGAGGTGAAATTTTCCTGCTTTCAGTCTAATTGTCTTTGACAATTGCAGTGCCTAGTGCTACACTGCTTGTGTTGTATTTAAAAACAGGGGAAAAAGGAGAGACTTGTTCATTAATGATGCAGTATCCCTGGTTCACACAAATGCATCTGGCAGGTTCAAAATCGAATGTCAACCAGAGGTCTTAGCAGAGTGTGAGCTCCACTTTATGTGTTGGTTAGTCACAAGTATAGCTGGTTTTAAATTCTGAAATACTCAGAGCTGCAAGTTTGCTAATGTGCTTTATAGGAAATTCTGCAGGTGACTCAACCAAAGATTTTACTTTTCGAATAAAAATTGAAACATGGAAAATGTAAAGTGGTCACATATATCTCTGAGGAAAAAAGTAACCAGTTGTTTTTGACTAGAGAAAAAAAGATGTTATCTTAATTAGGTGGTGGTGAAATAGCACATACATACGCACACACATACATACTATATATATATTTATATATATATTACTTTAGTGGCCTCAGTTCAGCAAACTGTGTCCCTTTAACTTTGAAGTACACTGTTTCAGTGACCATGATACCGTTTTCTTGCTATGAAACTTGAGAATGAGGTGATAGAAGTTATCTTTCTGTTATATTTGGATAGACACATTTTCATAAAAAGAAAATGCAAATGACTCTAAAACATTTTTCCAACCCACAAATATATTTCAATTTACAAGGACCTATTACAGGAATTAACTTGGACTTTTTTTGGGGGGAGGACAATATATTCTTTTAAAAACTGCATAGCCAAGTACTATGCAACCCATGTAAATTGACCTTGCTATTTTACATAGCATAGCCTCTGGATAGCTTTTATCACTTGCCCAGATGGTGTTTGGCCTATGTATTTTAGTAGAATGGTTTATTTTCTCCTTGATAGGTTTCAAATGCACAAGAAAACATTATACCCGTCTATCTGCATTTGAGTAGAATACAAACTGACTAATAGATAAACATTCTGTGTGAAAGTAAATAGCCTTAAAGTATACTGCCTTCACATTCCATTGATCAGCTCAGTCAGCAAAGTTTTCCATATTGTCACTAATGTTCTAAATATTTTGGTGAGAAGCATGCCAGTAGTGTAGAGTTTTTCCATTTGTCACACGTAAGGTCACTATGAACTACCTCTTGAATTTCTTATTGATTCTTCTTCTGAAGTAGTTTCCTTCACTTCCTTTTTGTCCCTGTTGGAAATGTTATTTGCACTTATGAAGAAGTGAATTAGGGGCTGTTAAGTGGATTGGCTCAGTGTCCTGGTTAGACAGTAAGGATTTTAAACTGGCTCATTACCTTACCTTCATTAGTTGTCTTCTCCAACCAGACATTTAGCAGTCAAGATGAGGCCAAGAATACAAAACCTGAATTACTCAGCTCTACTTTCACTGTGTATACAATTATTTCTGATAATGTGGTACCCTTTCCTCTACCCCAAACTCTGGAAGGGATGAATCATAAAAGAGCTCATAATGAGGCCAGGCCATTGAAGAACTGGCTTGTAATTCTGCCACACAGAATCAAAAAACCACAAGCACCACCCACTCAAAAAGTCAGTCTAACTCCACATCCAGATCTCATTTCTTCAGGAGGCCCAATTTTCTAACAGACCAAATTTTAGGGCCAAATTATAGACCAAATTGTCATAAAACTAAGTGAAATTCATGCATAACATCAGCTTCTGCCTAATTTAATAAAGTTTTGATCAATAATATCACAAAAGTAATTTTAGTCATTTAGGTCTAAAAATTCAGTATGTATGACTTTATAGTTTATCTTCAGTTTCATAAGTGAGGATAAAACACAATAGGGCAGTCATATATTTGGCATTGAGTATTAAGAGTTACACAAAGATGTGGGTCAATAATGGGTTTTCCAAATTTGTCTTAAATAAAACTAGGTTTGTCAAAACTTGCTCGTTGCTTTCAAGTGAACACAGCATGTTGGAGGAATAAAATGTAATGTCTAAAGACTAAAAATAGGTCATCACTGTGCAAAAGTAAACTTGTCAATGAGCCTATCAATATGAGCCTATAAGTTAATGCAGTTATTATAATTTCTTTTAAATAAGGAAAGTGCAGGGTAGAGCTAGAATATGATTGTAGCATTTATTCATGATGAAAAGCAGAGGACATCCTTAAATATCATTTTTTGTATCCTTTATGAAGGCACAGCTCTTTAATATGAAATATTTCTATGAAAGTTCAGTTTCAATTGATATAATGTCATAAAAATTAAATTGTGGTCCATTTGCCCAGTTTATAGAAAAAGGAAAAATGAAAAAGAAAGGGAAGTAGTAATCAAACTATAAAAATTTCATAAATATCATAAAGTCCTTCTCAGTTTTCCCTATGTTAAGTGTTTCAGAAAATTTGACATTGTGGGTGAAATCAGCAAAAATTTTTGAAAGCATAAAAAAAACAAGACCAAAGACCAAAACCAAAACCAAGACCTTTCTTGGGGCTTCTCATTGCATTTATTAAAGATTATTTTTAACGTACATCAACTTTTTGAATACATAAAATGCCAGTGCTTTGCCAATCTTGTTACTGCATTTCTCACTCTGCTTTAAGGGAGAAAAAAGAAAAGAGAGAAAAAAACAACAACAAGAAAAATACATTCAAAATTCAGGCTGCTCTGCTTATGCACAGGCAGAAGCTTTGGAAAGCTACAGCCTACACTGTCACTGCTCAGAAGCACTGCCGACCATCAGCCAGTTAGCAATAAAACTTGCACACAAAGCTTTAAAGGATACAAAGAACAACATGGTGGGGAGCAGGAAAGGAGAAGAAATGATGAAACATAGCTACCACAGAGAATACTTGGCAAGGGAAGAAGGAAGAAGAATGTTTCTGAAAATATTTATGATTGAAAAAGCAGAAAAAAGTATCATGGTTGAGAAACTATACTACGTTTTGTGTTATGTGATCACTTTTAATTTTTTAAAACTTTTCCCCCAAGAGAAAGATAACGAAACTGAGGTAGAAATGAATGTGGGAGCACTACATACAGCCCAAAAGATCTCAAAATTAGAAGCAAAATTGCACTGACAAAAAGAGGTGCCAAAAGAAGGGAATGAAGACATTCTTTGTGGATATACATATATGTGTGTATATATATGATACATATCTTATATATACAATATATGTGTGTTTCTTGGTTTATTTGTTTTGGTTGCTATCATTTGCATTCTATCAAATAGCACAGCAAGCCTAAATGCTAGATTAGTGAATAGAATGATACTATTCCTAGCAATTTCAAGAGAGAACTTGCAAACCACCACCACCAGCACCCCTAATGCCGTTAAAGGCAGTCCTAGTTTTCAGGTACTGTGACTTTCAGGGTTTGGACCAGGTCTTGTGGCTGACAATTCTAGACACTAACACAAACTGAATAAAGTAGCTTTCCATTAACCAGTGTACCTTTTAAGAACATTTTCACTTAGTATCAAGGAGCAATGCACGAAGAACTCTTGCAGTTATTGACATAAAGAAATATTCTACTCTGGTGAGTTCCCCCAAATTAGTAAAAGACCATTTTTTTGTTTGAATCCTTCAATTTCTATTTTAAATTGTACATATTCCATTGAACCACACATCAGTATTTTTCCGGATACATTCAAAGAAATTTTCCTTGCTCATTTCCAATTGTTGAGGTAAACATACATTTTAATATAAAGTAACATTGAAGCCTATCCCATTACTCTCAGCAGTACATAGTGCTTTCAACACATTCCTTTGAGGTACTGTACAAATCACAATCGCTTTCCTGAGTTTTTGCAGACAAGAACATTAAAAGAAATGAACTGCAGAAATTAAGGTCCAGATTACCGTTACCCTGTTTACCTGTTCTTAGCTTAATACTGCAGAACAGACAGGATTGAGGAATACTGTTGCTCTTAAAATGGCAAAAATCTGGTTTTCTGTCGTAACACAACTGTTCATCTCTTTAGTCCAATAATGTTTGAAGTTAAAGCTCTTTATATTAGCACATGCCACCAATGTAATTGTGAGGCAAACAAAAAATAAAGCACCACTCCAGGCACTTGACAGCAACTAAATCTCGAGAACAGCAGAATGGAATCAACACACGAGGTTCATGTCCTTTTGAAATCAACACACTTGCACCTTGCTCCTTGGTGAGTGTTGTCTAGCTTGAACTGAACTGAGCATCAACAGATGCTTTCTGTCATCTGGGGCATTCAAATCAGAATCTCACTTGATGCAATTTTCCTCCAAATCTACCCTGACTCTAAATATGCAACTTATGTGTCGTCTTTCCCCAGTACCCTTTGCGATTTAAACACTACTGGAAAGGGGCTCTAGACCCTACGTAGCAGGTTTTATGTGTGTGTGCCAACATTCATTACAATTTTTTTTTAATGAAGTCATCACTGACTGCAACCAAACATTTTGTTCCATTCAACATACATATCAAGCTCTTTTTGAGATATGCTAGGCTGAATCTTGCAGAAAGCATTTTCAAAGTCTTGATATGTAACGGGCCTCAACTGGCTGGGCATAATGGCTGAAAGGTCTGTGGCTGGCACGGCATGGAGGGGGCCCACTGCTGCTTCCTGACACAAATGAGCCACGTCTAGTCCCGAAAAGCCTTCTGTGCGCTGGACGAGCAGTGCAAACTCCTTGTCATTGAGACAGTAATTGTGCTGTGAGAGCAGTTGTACTATTATCTGGTGCCTCGCTGTGCTGTCGGGAAGTGGGATTAAAAGTCGTTTCATGAAGTACCTCCGAAGAGATTCATCTATTTCTTCAGGTTTACTGGTGGCACAAATGACGACGATTTGGTCCTCAGCTGAAGTTAGTACAGTGTCCAGCTGCATCAGAAATTCGGTTCGCACCCGACTGACTGGACTGTGTTCCTCGCTCACTTGGGAGGAAAGAAGCATTTCAATGTCACTGACGAATATCACCGAGGGCTGGCGACACCTGGCCACAAGAAAAGAGGCATGGATGATTTTCTCTGCTTCTCCTACCCACTTAGCGACTAGTCCGGATCCAGCGATTTTGAAAAAGGTGGCCCCCAACTGACTAGCTATGCATCTGCCCAGTAATGTTTTGCCTGTTCCCCGAGGTCCAAATAAAAGGATGCTTCGAGGTAAGGCCGTAAGTCCACTGAATGCATCTGACCTCAGCACTGGCCATAAAACCTCCTCTTTAATGACAGCCTTGACCAGGTCGAGGCCAGCAATGTCATTCCAGTCCACCGGCGGTCCTTGGGTGATGATCTCGTTGGTTACCAGGTCAATGAGGTGCGTGTCCGTGTTCTTCAGTTGCTCGTCCACAGAGTGGTTGGCTGAGGTAGCTGCTCGGAGTCCAGGGCCTTGCATCGGGTGAGAGAGGAGCTGCCTGTGCTCGTCCCCATGCTCACTCATGACTGGCGACGTGTACTTCCCGAAGGATTCACTGGATCTGGAGCCCAATGAATTTTTAGCAGTACTGTAGGAAGGAGGGGTCAGAGCCCTACTGGACTGGCTGCTGAATTTCCTTTGCTGTTCAGAGGACATTAGCTGCTTCGTTGGCTTAAATGCTAAGGATGATGTTTCAGCACTTCTGTCAAAGCCATTCCCCCGATTTGAGTTTGAAATGCTGTTGTCGGGCATTCTGTACATAGGACTCTGTGTAGATCTCTGTTGGCCGTAGCTGTAATTTCCGTAGCTGGAGTCCATCTCTCCTTGCCCTGCCATATAGAAAGCTTTCCTTTTGAGAGAACTTGCTGAGCTGTTTGTCAGAGCTGGGGGGGCAATAGGTGTTAAACCATGACCCTGGTAGGTGTAGCCAGGAACAGTGGTGGGTGGTAGGGGCGTAGGAGCAGGAATTCCTGAAGGCAGATATGCTGAAGGAGGAGGGGGTGCCCCCCCAGGGCTGTACCCGGATCCCACAGCAGTCTGAGCAGGGTAGCTCGCCGAGGGATAGCTGTAACTGGAGAGGTTAGACGTCCCGTTGTAGCCGGGGACCAGGGCTGGCGGTGGAGGAGGAGGCGGTGGTGGCTGCAGGAGCCCAGAGCTATGCAAAGGTGATGGATGAGGTGAAGGAAGTGCAGGTGCTGGCTGGCTACTGTAGGTGGAATGCAAATATGATCCGTTGTATCCTGGGGCGTATTCCTGAGATGGGAGCCCTGCGTGAAGACTAGGGACGGTGTGGCTTCCGCAGGTGCTACTGGAATAACTAGGTTCTGTCAGGTTGCTGGCCACCCCAGGAGAGCTCCCTATACTGGCGGAGACATCTGCTGGAGGGAGGGCTGAACTGACTCCAGCTTTGCTGGCAGTGATAACATCCGGAACACAGTTCATAGGATACACAGCCTCAGAATTCAAGGAAGACTGCCAGGGTTCGCTGTCATTTTTCCTACCATTCACTAGACCGGATGGTGCATCTGAGTAATTACTGAGTACAGGTCGGTCTACGGGGCCTTCCAAAATGCCAGAATACTTCTCTGCATATTTTTTTAGTAGATTGGATGCAGTCAGAGCAGATATATCATCATTTGCCCAGGCATACTGATAGGTGCGCTGCAAATGACCTCTATAGGCTTCAACTTTATGGGCAGGAGACCGGGTGGTTGAAGTGATGTCAAAGTGCTGTTCTGGCCACTGGGCATGCTCCGGCGTCCACTGCATCTTCAAGCCTGAAGATTTGGGGGGGGGGGAGGAGGGAGAAATGTTAATTCAGTTAGACACTCATCCAAATTATTAAAGCTTCCTCCCACAAATTCTTGTTACCGATTATTTCCCATTAATGGTAACAACATAACCAAGAGCGTCAACTTTTTTTTTATAACTTTTTTTTTTTTTTTTTTTTTTGGTTTTTGGGCCACACCCGGCAGTGCTCAGGGGTTACTCCTGGCTGTCTGCTCAGAAATAGCTCCTGGCAGGCACGGGGGACCATATGGGACACCGGGATTCAAACTAACCACCTTAGGTCCTGGATCGGCTGCTTGCGAGGCAAACACCGCTGTGCTATCTCTCTGGGCCCAATTTATAACTATTATGATCATTATAATATGTACTTTAACATGGACCACATTTCAGTCCTATAAAAAAAGTAAGATGAATTATAACAAACTCTATATAAGACCAGAGCTCTTTTTTTTATTTCTAATAGTAAGAAAATCTATTTCCATTAAAACAATTTACTTGACATGTACACATGAAATCACATATATACACATATATTACTGTGAGATTAGAACTCAGTATAGACTCCAATAGTAAAGTATGCATACATTGTAAGCATCTAGCCTGTGGTGGTATTAACATGTGCAATAGCCAGCTACTCTCTTTCTATCATAGTTTCTGTTTTATATTTTAACCAATATAAAAATGAGATACAGCTGACAGATCCCATCTAGGATACCTCTCTTATTTGGTACTGAACACCTAGTTAGCACAGTATAATGCTCCCTGCGCAGAACAATATGACACAGACATAGCAGGTCATTCCATAATCCAACTCTCATCTAAAGTGGTCCACGACAGTTTCAAATCTGCTTCGTGGAGTGCAGCAAAGCAATCTCCCAGGCAGCGCTCCATCGCTTTCATCGCACAAAGACTACAACTCGGTATGAATTACAACTGGTTCCTTTCTGCCTCTCAGTTCTGTTGTTGAATCTGAAAACACACACACACGCAAACACACACAAGCAACACTTGTATGTTGGTCTTCTAGCTAGTGTTCTTCCTCCTTTGTGATCCTTCTCTCTACCTTATAAGGAACTGAAAGGGAAGAATATATATATACATATGTATGTATACACACATACACATATGTAATTGTATATATATGAGTACATCTTTATATATGCATATTATATATACAGAGGTGGAAGTAAACATAGGAACAGAGAACAAATAGAGAGCCTAGATTTTAACTACATTTCTTTGGGAATCAGTGTATATATAGCATGAAGTCCAAGAGTACAACAGGTAATAAGATGACATGTATGCCATCATTTTCTGTATTGCTGAAGTAAATGAGTAGTAAGCAGTGAACTAAAAAATGAGTATTGTTTTTATTCCAAAGAAAATAATAATAAGCAGGTCAAGGGAAATAGCTCAAGAATAGAGTACATGCTTTATGTACGATCTTAGATTTGATTGCTGGCACCAGTGTGTGTGTGTGTGTGTGTGTGTGTGTGTGTGTGTGTGTGTGTGTGTGTGTGTGTATGTTGAGAGGGAGGAGAGGCAGAGCCAAAGTGACATAGAGGCAGAAAAAAAATAAAATAGCAGCAGCTAGAATTCATTTTGAATTTATTTGGGGCATTATTTTGAAATAAATACATTTGTTTATTATTGTAAAATTTAAAGACACTATACAAATGACTCTTTTTCACAGATTAGGGAACCAGAGGCCAAAGAGTATAACACTGGTTTCCCAAGTACACACATGCAGTTACTTAGAGAAGGGCACAGAATCCCAATCTATTTCTTGTGGCTGGCTCATCTAATTCTCCTCTCTGCTTGCTTAGAATACTTCCTATTCTGGTACAGATATATTAAGCAGGGCTCCATAATCTCCTTTGTATTACCCAAACAAAATTTTGCTAACTGTTTTCTGCCCCCTTGGCAGAGATTCCTTGAAAAGGAGACCTGGCCTAAATGCAGCATCTGTGGTATCAGTTTACATCTGGGAATTACCAGTCTATTCTGGCAGTTCCTACCACTTCAGCTTTTCTCTTTCAGCCTTTTCACTTCTGCTTTTCTCCTCTTTAGTTCTTCCTTGCCTGTTTCTGGCTTCTGACATGGCTAGCTTTGACTTACTGAGCTCAGCTGAACACAGTACAGAGTTTGGTAACAGAATGGCATGTTGATTCCCTTCTGACTCTTTCTTCCTTGTTTGCAAAACCACTGCACCAGACACTGGAAGTTAATTAGCAGGATGATGCTGTGCTAATTGTGTTAATTTACAAGGTTTTAGTCAAAGAGAATCATGCCAGGGCTGGCACTGCTGTCATGCTTCCGACTTAATGATTAAGAAATACTGAAAACAAGGTGGGAAGGATTGCAGTAATTACACAATAAATGAATAAAGCAACAGGATTCATTTGCAAATATATTTTACTGCAATTGTACTAATTTGCATTTTGATTTTAAAGAAAGGATCCATGTAGATTTTCATTTGCAAATCACCATCTCAGTTAAATTAAATCTGAATGCTGCACAGTATAACTTAATCAAGCTTTAAATATATGTTAGTTAGAAAAAGAACTTGTTACTCTTGTAGATGCAAATTATTTTCTGAGTTTCCTTATCTCCCACCAAATTTTCATGATTCTTTTAAGAAAAATATTTAGAAAATAATCTGATGAAACTTAAAATAATGTAAAATCCTAGAACATTTTTCATAATTTCTCAAATTCTCAGGGTGAGTCACATGAAGATCTGAAGTGATATTCTTAATTGTTTCTGCTTTCTCAATCATTAATTTCAAATAGGGAGGAAAACACACCACAAAATGGTTGAAATGACTGAAAGCTTACTTAAAGGGGAAAAGATGCAATTTTAATGAAGTAGCATTTCAGGAGTCATACTTTCATTAAATTCAACTGGAAATTATTAAAAGCAAATCACCAGGAACCAATCGCAAGTAATCAGTATCTAAATTCTTGGAGTATCATGTGATTTACTTCAAGCCTTATAAAAAGGAAAAAATATTAATGGGACTATACTAAAGAATTGTCTGAAAGATGTAAAAATTCATTAGTCCTTTCATTTATTTCTAAGGAATTCCTATTAGGTTATTTATTTTGAAAAGATTATCAACATACTGAGATGAGGCAGATTATGTTCTGAACAGAAATTACAGTATATTGATATGAACAAATGTGAATCTTGAAATAGGTCTCAAAACATCCACATCCACATATACATATATACACAACTTTAAACTAGGATGTGAATCTAGCTAAGTCCTTCTTGGCATTAGCAAACTTATATTACACGTATAACAAAAAAATGACCATTAAGAAAAAAATAGCTGTGTTAGACTAACAGTGATTACTTATGATTTTTAAATGATAATCCCTCTTTACTGTATTGACTAGAATCTTTCTTACAAATTAATAATTTGTGTGAAATGCACAACACTTATTTTAGTAAGTCACAATAAGTATAAAAGGGAAAGGACTATATTATTTAAATAAACCGGGGTTTTTAACTGGACATTTCTGCATAGTTTAATTGTAGCAAAACTAATTAGATAAGATTTCCATTTCATTTGAAATTAAGCAAAGATCCTATCTATCAAAATTATTTATTTGGAACAATTACTGAATACACCGTTGCCTTTTGATTCTTATGTTATTTGTGGTTGTGCTTACCAAGATAATTGAAAGTTTACTTATTGATGCATACTAAATAACAATAGCTTTAGCAAGCATGCAAAAGGTAAGAATGAACTTCGATTAAATAACTTAAGGGAAAAATATCCACATTTCCCAAAGCATGAGTATTTTCCTATTATTTTGAAATGACTAATGTTATTTGAAAGCATAAGTTAATGTTAACTGTAAGCTAGTTCTCAATATTAGTAGCAGTTAAGGAATGCATAATTCAGGGAATTATCTGGAGCACAAAGAACCTATTTATTATTCTTTTTTAAAATTAATTACTAATTAGAAAGAGAACCAAATTTAATTTTGCTGTTGTTACTGTGCTTATTGGTGGAGATAATTTTTTCTATGAAGAGGAGAGAAATGCAGCACGAAATGTTCTCTGAACAAAAAATTATGCTTCATTTGATTCCATTGTTGTGATATCTGAGTAAGCAGCAGCACATATATATGTATCACTTAAGTGAAAATCAAATAATAAGATGGGTTTTACAAAAAGCTTTTGCATGATTACACTTTGAAAAACAAAGGAAAAACAAACAAATAATACTATATTCACATTATTAGAAACATGACACCAGAACAGTAACTTCCACTATTATTTGAAAATAGCTTGAGTATGTAAAATATAATTTCAAAAAAGAATAAAAGTAATATGACATATATGTATTAAAGCTAGCAAAGGTAACTAAAGAAGTATTTCCAAATATCAACTTTTATTTTCACAGGGATCAAAAATCTTAATACAAATGACAAACCTCCAATTAACTTTTTTATTTTTTTGGTTTTGGGCCACACCTGGTGGTGCTCAGGGGTACTTCTGGCTCTGTGCTCAGAAATTTCTCCTGGCAGGGTTGGGGGACCATATGAGATGCTGGAGAGCAAACCTGGGCTTGTCCTGGGTCAGCAACATGCAAGGCAAATGCCCTACCACTGTACTATCGCTCAAGACTCAATTAAGTTTATTTTTAAAACATGTAACATAAATTTGCCTTTAAGACCTTTCACCAACTGTTATATAAAAATGGCTGATATTAGAGTAAGAATTTTGATCACCTTGTTATTTTATTTTCACAGGATGCATTTATGAAGATATAAAAATACAACTTTTTATTTCACACAGAACAGGATAGTTAGGATGTGATTTTCAATTTTTATTAATATTGAATACTTAATAACTCAGATGTTATTATTAAATTGTCACTGCTTCATTGCTTTACTTCCTTCATTTCACCCTTAATTTTTGGAACAAAATTTGGGACATCCTTATAATTTCTATCACAGACACAAAAGTATAAAGAAACAGTTATATCAAAAAAAGTAAAATGCAAAATATATGCTCAAAATGTGAGGAAAATGAAAGTAAAGTACTAAGTTTTCTACAATTTACATTTAGCACACATTTATATTTCCAAGAAATAAACAGTTACTGCCCGCACCCCAAGTCCTATTCTAGATAAGGTAATCAACAGTCAAATCTAAAGAATTTTTGGGAAAGGTTGCAAGCATGCAGATTTTGGCTGTCAGATACTTTTACCTTTATTTGAAGATTTTTCCAGACTTCCTATGGTCTGGGACCCGAGGTGAACACCTGCAGGCATGGCAGTTTTGCTCCATCACCCCACCTGTTACTCTTCTGTGCTACTGTAAACCTTTAATTTTTTAAAAATTAAATTTTAAGCTTTTTTTTTTAATTAAAGGTATCTAGTACCATATACATCAAGGTTCGTTCTAGAAAGCAATTACTCTGGAAATGGCATAAACCACAAAGTGCATTTTAGAGTTTCAAGCAGAGTAGTCAACTTATTTATTATTGGTTAGATCTATATGTTTATGATGAGAAATTATAAGCCTTCTGAGAGAGTTGACAAACCTGGTACTGAATATTGTCCTATGTGACATCTATTTTTTTTTTTAGTTTTATTTTTGGTCAGAGTTCAAAGTTCATTTCTGGTGGTGCTCAAGGTTCCATATGCACTACCAGAGTTTGAAACTAGTTCATTCATATATAAGGCAAGTGTTCAGCGACTGTACCATTTCTCCAGTTCCTACATACTATTGTTCCAAAGAAGGAATGACTATTTAAAATGTTTGAGCAGAGGAAGTCATATCCTCCATTTGTTTCTCCACCTTCATTAGCCTAAAGGTCAGCACAAGGGAAAATTGTATTATATTAATTTAGTAGTATGTGTGTTAACTCATTTGATTTAAAATCTTCGTTCATTCAAAACCAGATAATTTGTAGCCTTAAAATGTGACGGTGTGGCTAAAAGTAAGAGCATAAATAAAAGAGAAATAGAAGAACAGTATATAATTTTATAGACTTTCAATTTTTAGGTTTTTTTCCCCCCAACTCCCTTCTCTTTGTTATTATTGTTTGGGGCTTACACATTTAGTTGTGATGCTCATATAATAGATAGTGCACACCTGCTAAATAACCAAGGCTCTCCATGGAAGTGCTCTGGCATCTTCGTTAAGCAAATGTACTATCTCAAGGCCTCATTAATACAAAGCTGGCCCTCTACTACTGCGATACATTCTTGAGTTCTAAATATAATTATTAATCATTTTATTGTGTTTTTTTTAAAAACAAAGTGCCAAAACTAGAAGACCTTCACAGGGTGGACATGATATAGTGATTGTTCAAAAATTTAATTAATTAATGGTGGTTCACTATTCATACCACCTTATGAGCTAAAAAGTTAAATATGGGGTCTGTTGATAGTGATGAAACTTTTCTAACTTTGTGTCTGCTTCATGATTTTACATTCAAAACTCATAAATTAGACTCTTAGATTTTGGAAATTGAAAGAACTTTAAAGTGATTCTAAACTAATCCAGGTAGTCTCAATTAAAATCTGCAATTTCACTTCCTAAGTGTCCAATGTGACTGAATATTAATTTGTTCACTATTTTATTTAGTGCTGCTAATAATTTATCTAGATAGAAGACAATTTTCTCAAATTGTGTTTTCAAGAATGAACTTTCCAGGTTAGTGCATCCGACTTTGTTTTGGGGCTTTGCTAATGCCATCATTTAATAATCCTGTTGTGATCTTGGTGGTCACTTAGCACATCATTTAACATTTTGTAGTTATTCAGTATTATTATGAATAAGGGTAGTAAAATGGTTCCAAGTAGAAGAGTACATGCCTTGCACACACAAAATCTTGGTTTTGATCTGTGACATTTAATGTACCCTGAGCCCCCGATTAGTGTTCCATAGTGGCCCTCAGGACCAATGAACAGGTCAGTGAACATCTAGGCCAAATATCACAGTAAGTAGCTTCCTTGACCCCGCCCTTCAGTGTCTCTAGATATTGTTTTCATTTAAAAAATGATTATGAAAATATTTTCCAACCATGAATTGCCATTAAAATATTTGTCATCGTTTTTAGAAAAAAGGCAAGCTGCATTAAACACAACACAAAACAAAACTGACCATGTAAGAGTCTGAAAAGCACAATCACTCTAAGACTTTGTAAGTCATTTTTTTCCTTTAATTTTATATCATCTAATAAAAGAACAATTTTCCCTGGGATGTTGAATATAAGAATATAAGAATTGTATGGACATTTTCTTTCAGCAGCACATGAAAATGATCATGATGCCTTTACTCAGAAGTACTTGGATTCAGACCATTTGTAGATATTCTCAAAAGCCCTCCATCTCAAAATAAGATATTCTAATTATATAACAATACTGTCAAATGATTTTTCTCTTTAAATCACACTTTCACACCTCAAGACTTCAAATTATAATACATTTTGCAGCAAATTACTCCCTCCCTTCGTTCCACCTGATTTGCATAAAGTAATCTTTTATAATAATTACAAAGGCATTTCTGGCTAAACAGTTCTTAGTAAATATAGTTCAAATACCTCACCCTCTAGCAGAAAGAAACTGACACCTGACAGCCTCATAGCAGCACAAAATCTGCAAAAACGTTTTGTTTTGTTTGTCCAGCGTAGGATTTTAAAAATTAGTCAGATTTGTATCATATAAAATAATTCAAATATGATTGGTTCACCCTCACTGTTTTTACACTTTTATTTTGGTTTGTGTTTTTACATGGCAATCTGAATGATGATATAACACTCAACCTCATTCATTATGGGAATAGTATGTATTTAAGGGCCACGCCCACTTTGAGCATATGACAGCCTCTTCATTTTGCGACAGTGCCCTTATCTCCAACTATGTAAGGTATTTTTATAAGCCTACCAAGTTACACCAAAATTGTTATTATTTTTTAAAAAATGATGTTGGATAGATAACTGGAGAAGGATATAAACTTGTTCTAAACATCATTTTTTTTGTTTGTTTTTGTTTTTGGGTCACACCCAGCAGTGCTCAATGGTTACTCCTGGCTCTACACTCAGAATTTGATCCTGGCAGGCTCGGGGGACCATATGGGATACCGAGATTCAAACCACCATCCTTCTGTATTCAAGGCAAACGCCTTACCTCCATGCTATCTCTCTGGCCCCTCTAAACGTCATTTTGAACTTAGTGACAACCAACCTTCAATTTTACATGGATGGGGAATTTAACTAGAAATATATTTTCTGCCCTTCAGCTAAATTTGTGAGTATTTTCTGATATAGATCAGTCTCCTGAAATATATTAAATTTTCTTCTCTAATAACATGTTTACTTATCAAAATGAGACTAAATATAAAGATAACTTTTGCCAATATTGATAGTGAGGAAATTCAGCATGCATTGGCCTGATAGGTAATATTTTTTGACATGCAAAACATATACATGAGTATGGCTTGCATTTATGAGGATAAATACTTAAGTACTTATGCAAAGCAAATTAAAATGCTGAAAGAAATATCACTTTTAGTCCAGGAAGCTTTCCTGAATATATGAATGGAAAGAATAGGCAGCCTAATCATTTAAGCAAGACTCAAATTGAATCATAATTAGAACAAATACTTAATTTCAAAATGTAATCTATCCAAATAATACACTAATTTGTTATGCAAAAACGTTTTTGAGAGTGTATTATATATCCTACCACAACTAATTTAAATGACTATATATACATATATATACACATAAAGCTAAAATATAACAATAATCCATGCTCTGAGTCATCTTATTTGATGCTATAAACTACTGCAAGGGAATGAGTTTGAGAGCAAGAGGATTGATTTCCTTATGATATATCAAATGTTATTTTGCTTTTGTTACTTTTGTGAATGATGTCAGGCAATTTATGTTCAATTTAAATAATGCTTTGTAGTTAACCTTGAAAGTTCTTAGTTTATAGCCTTTCAATTCAAGTGCCTTTATTCCCCCCCACCCCCCATCCATATACATTTCTGATCCATTAAGGATCCATACTCTT
Organism: Suncus etruscus; assembly: GCF_024139225.1. Taxonomy (NCBI): domain Eukaryota; kingdom Metazoa; phylum Chordata; class Mammalia; order Eulipotyphla; family Soricidae; genus Suncus; species Suncus etruscus. Next base: position 80,844,231 of record NC_064852.1, read on the forward strand.
TCCCGGTTATTTTTGTCATACAAAGATCATCAGGACATACCATGTATGTCCATAGGGACTGCCAGATGTAATGAATATGTATGTTCTGTGTCATAACAGATAACTCCCCTTGTTCTGCAATATCAACCCTCTTATGTGTGTAAATAACAGGTGAGATGTAGCATGCAGGGATAAGTGGGGTTAACACAACCGGAAAGCCCCATGTTAGATTCCTAGTATCCAGCCTGTATGATTGATCTAGAAAAAGAAATCCAAATGCCATAAGTTTTGTGCTTTTTCTCTGAGCTTTAAATCTTTAGTTTTAAAAAAAGAACAGCATGAACAGGAATAATCATTGTTTTAAATCTCTGATGTTATTCCAAATGAATCTAAAGATACTGGTGTCCCATATAAAATATGTTTGCACTTTTAATTAACACAAACTGGGCATGCTACCAACTTTGAATAATGACATGGCTGGTTAATTTCTTTGGTCACAATTCTAAAATATAATGTTAACCATTATAAATCACATCTGTTTGTAAATACTTGCTTTTGAGTATTATTTTTCAAGCATATATAATGCAAAGCTCAATTCAGTTATATTTACCGAATTATATTCATTTTTGCCCAGCACACCATGCTGACATGGGTCAATAAACAAATTTAGAATCTCCAAACCTCATGACCTTGTGTAAAATGGAATTTGTGTTCATCCTTCTTCTGGGTTTCTCTGGATTCTAACTCTAAGACAATTTACAGGACATAAAATGATCAATTATTGCTACCTATTTAAGATTGAAGGCTCTCTCAATAGGAACTAGAATATAATATTTACATGTAAGTAGACTGCTTTTATACTAGTCTCCTTAAAAACTCTTTACTAAAGGTGTCTCTGATGTTTATAAATCCCAAGAAAATTTTGTTCAGGTTGTTTATATATTTTTCTCTTTTAGGGAATCCATGCAATTAATTTTTAATGCAATAGCAAAACAGTGTCTTGGACTCTGATAAAAATATTCTATAGTCAGTACTGGGTGACATAGTGCATTAATTCAGTGTCCTTCACTTCTGAGACCTGTGTATAATTTAGTCCAGCTTGAAGAAAATAACTTTGATCTGGAGGCAGTGGAAAAAGCTACATATGAAATGAGTTTTGGAAGGTTTAGTGTTGTTTCTTCTATATAAGAAGACATATGAAGATAAACTGCTTTAGAATACAATCAGCAGAGTGCAGGATTAAAAGTGAAGAACTCAGTAACAACAGGATAGTTTGCTCTCAGTATTCTCCCCACTCTGTCCCATTCTATATCCTGGTGAAATCAATCTGAGTACCACCTGTAATTGGGATGTTCTAATTTCCAGATAAACAGAATGTTGTTAAAGTGCAGTGTGAATGACAGTACAGTCATTAGCACTGTTGCCTCTTTCATTTGTAAAAACAAAGCTGCATAATGAGACAGGAGCCAAAGCCTGGATATCTGTTTTCTCAAAGAGAGCCACATTTCCAATTCTAGAAGGGTATGTCCAACAACCTAATGCTTGGGGAAAAGATAACAATACAAGGGACTACAAGTTAAAAAAATGTTTCTTCAGATTACAGCTTGATTGCATGTTTTATGGTAATATTTAACTGGACCATTTGAATTATTGCTAATGATAGACAATTCGTTATGTTAAAAATAAGTTTGGACTTACTTTGAATTGAATAAAATACCAATCTAATGGTATCAGTCATATGCTATATAAGAATCCCATTTTTTCATTTTCTTTCTTTTCTTAACTTTTTTCTTTCTTTCTCTACTTTTTTGGTTTTTGGGCCACACCTAGTGACACTCAGGGATTACTCCTGACTATGCGCTCAGAAATCACTCCTGGCTTGGGGGTCCATATGGGATGCTGGAGTATCTAACCGAGGTCCATCCTGAGTCAGCCACGTGCAAGGCAAATGCACTATTGCTCTGCCTTCCCATTTTCCTTGGTTATAAATCTACATTACCAATACAACTCCCTTCATTTGTAAATAAACACAGCTTACTTTGCCTTTTAATATAGTAATTACGGATAAACTTGCTATCATTACCATTTTCAAGAGTGATAAGCTGAAATTATATTACATATACATGGTCTAACCTATATTGCATTTTTATACTTCACATTAATGATCATTAACTCTTTTATTGGCCTTCTTGGTTATAGGCACTAATATTTGCAAATAATTTGAAAGGACAAGAACTCTCAACTTACATTTTTTTTTACTTATTAACTATTGCATTCAGTATGCTTCACCAGTGGTGCTCAGTAGGGTCAGAAAGTTCAAAACTCAAGCTTTGTAACTGCTAAGTTTGCTACTAAAGTTGTAGCTTTGCACCTTTTTTGGATCACTACATCAATACCTTTCCATCTGCTCCAATCTATTTTTTTTTTTTTGTGGGGAGGAGTCTCATTTGCCCTGACTAAGTAAGAAATTACTATTTCTACACTCAGGAGTTATTACTCCTCACAGTGTTTAGGAGACCATATGGGATGCTGATGATCAAGCCTGGGTTGGCCTCAAGTAAGCAGAGCACCCAGTCTGCTGTAATATTGCTTGACCCCTCTAGACATTTTTTGTTTGTTTTTGGGTTACACCTAGCAGCGCTCAGGGGTTACTCCTGGTTCTATGCTCAGAAATTGCTTCTGGCAGACATGGGGTACCATATGGGATGCCGGGATTCGAACTACCGTCCTTCTGCATGCAAGGCAAAATGCCTTACCTCCATGCTATCTCTCCAGCCCCACCTAGACATATTTTTAAGTAGATAATTTTAAAGAAAGATCATTGTAAAATGTCTAGTATAAACTTATTTGCTTATATTATAAGCTTTCTTTCCTCTCTGGAGAAGCCCATATTCTCTCTTGAACATGTATATCTCTATCTCTCCTCATATTTAGTTATCGATTTATTTGTTTATTTGTTTTGGAGTATTTGTTTGCAGTATTCAGGGCTTACTCATCATTCTGTGTTTAGGATTTATCCTTGTCAGTGCTTGAGGAATATATAGAGTTCCAAGGATCGAATCCAAAAAGCCATGTGCAAGGCTGGTTTTTCTTTCTCATACCCACTGATAATATATTCTCATTCTTAAAATTCCATCAGACTTTGGCATAAGTTAGTGAGAAAGTAAGAAAAGAATATTGTAAAATTCACTCTTCTTGCAGTTGTCTGAATTTTGAATTTGACATATATTAAACCCATTGGCCTGATATATCTCTAACTGGACTTCTTTAAAGTAAGCTTTTTGAAGCAGCCAAATGCCTACAAGATTATAATATTTTTTATAGATATTTGACTTTCAGTCTCAGGGTCACTGCCCACTACCACTTATTAACTTGTGGAGTTTGTCACAAGTTTTATTGAATACTTCTTTTTATTATGCTTCTAATATTCAGTCATTGTTTTCAAATTTGACTTTAGAAATTATTTTATCCAGTTCAATGTCAAATTATATTATATATTAAAAAGAATCTATTCCAGAAAGTATAAAATGGTGGATTGCATTCCTGACCACAGCTCCCAGAAGCATTAAAATTACCCATATGACAGCAATGACAGCTTAATCACTTAAAGGCTTTTTACATTAACAATTTTTTCTTTCAGTTTGAGTAGTAATATTCAGGCATGCTTTAATAAGAGGTTAGCTATTAAATATAGTAAATAGCATATTTTTTACATCAAAATGAAGCGTAGTGTCTAATGAACCTTCCTTTAAACTTTCTGGTATACGAGTGCATATTAATAAAGATTATTTTTTATCCCTCCCTATATATGCTTTAAAAATTGGTTGGATAATTAGCATGCATAGTCTAACTTCCTTTCTGTACTGTTAAGATTTTAAGTAGAAGATCCATGGATAAAACATAATTGAAAGGTGAGTCTATTAATCTGGAGAATAACCTCTACAAACCAAATAGAAATGAATCATTTTTAAGTCTTCACCTCATTTATAGCTTTATATTCCTAAGGAAAGAGGGGGGAAAAAAAGCAAAGCAGAGAAACTAAAGGTGACCTTATTTAGACATATTAGACAACGCAGCCTTGCTGTTTTTAAGCAAACATGATTGTGACTTCACTTTGTCTTCCAGTTTTCTAGTGTGTAAATTGGATGATAACTTGGACAACTCATTCCTCATTAATGAACTCTGGAAAGGAAATACAACATGGGCCTTTTATTATTTTTTTAAAAACTGCCGTATCTTATATTCGTACACCAAGGCAATAAATTCATAGATGTGCAAATGTGTCAGATATTTTATAAATAATGTCTATATTCTTTTTCTTCCTTTATTTTTTTGGTTTTGGGCTAGACAAGCTGTCGTAATTGAAATAAAGTCTAATCAGACTCATTACTGTTTTCAGCAATTTGCACCACCAAAGATGCTTATTAGGTAACTGTGTTTAATAAACCACTCTTTAGAAAAATACCAGTAATGAGCTCTTATCAGCCAATCTTTAGCGTGAATGTAATGTGAAAAGTGTTCCTAGCGCTGAATAGATTTTCACATTTACTAGTGTCATAATTAAGCTCTATGAATTGGCTGCTGTGATGTTAGATTTATTAAAATAATGTTTTTTCCTATTTTAAAATACAGAGAAATGTCATCATCTTTTATTAGAATATTCACTGTGTGGTAAATTTTAGTCTAGTGCCAAGCTGGTGAAAGGTTTCTCAAATGAAGATTTGTTAACAAATTATAAACAAGAACTGATAATTGATGCTAGTTTTTAAGTATTTCCTCATCAGCATCACATACTTCATACAAGTCTTCCTGCCATTTGATTAGATATAAAAAGCTAGCTACTAGAAAAATAGAAATATTAAAAAGGAAAATTGCTTTCTTATCACTATTTAGATTAATATATTAAGAACAGGTGTTCTGAAAGAAATAATTAAGAAATATTGGTTTCCCCTAATGGCGATGAAAAAACAAACAAACATTGTTTCATTAGATATTTTCCTAAAAATGAGAACATGGAATAGTGTGATACCACAAGTAAAATTGGCTTGCCATTTTCTGACTGATTGTCCATCCTCAGCCCCATGCACAGTCCTCCACACACTGCTATGAATAATCCCTGAACACATAGCCTGTAGTAAGTTGTGATCACCAAAGAGTTTTGCTGGGTTTGGCCAAAATAACAACTTAATTCTTCATCTTCAGTTGTACTATTTACTTAGCTCTTAGCATTAAAGACAGTACTATGATATACATTATTTATAAGCATTAGGGGTGATAATAAGAGCTACGCTACTCACTGATAAAGGCAAAATGAAAGACTAAAAACAGGAGTTATCTACATGCAAAATAAAGTCATGTGTCAAGATAAGTTCATGTGCATAGTCTATAAGTACCTTCAATTTACTAAAACACCCCAAAATGACAAAATTATTTTTATTAATAATTTTTATTTTGACCAAAGTGGATCACAAATCATTCATAGTAGGTACATAAAGACATTGAATCAGGGGCATTATCACCATTAATGTTGTCCTCCCTCTACCCCTGTTCCTAGCATGTATCCCATATCGCCCCTCCTTTGCCCCCCAGGCTGCTAGTATATGTGGTCCCTTCTGTGTCTAGCTTGTTGTAGATTGGGTATCGATTCTGTTGTAATTGGCTTTGGGTTTGGTGTTTAAGTCTGATCAGTTTTTATTTCTACTCAATGTTTATACGACTGTTTGGTCTTGGTGCCCTCCATTATTTCCCCCTCAATTTGTGAGGCAGAACAAGACGGTTCAAGTTATGTGGTTCTGTTTAAGGGGGGGGGGCAAAATTCAAACAAGCAAAAAATGGGAGGATTCCTTCTAGAGACTATAAAAATCAGTTTAAGATAAAAAAGGGAAAAAGGAAGAAAAACATAAAAATAATACAAAAATCAACACCCCCCCAAAAAAAAAACAAACAAGCAAAAAAAAAAACTGAAAAGCATCACAGCAAAATTATTTTTGAAAAGAGATGCTGGACATTTTCAAAAAGGTACATATAGTAAAATAAATAAATAAATAAATAAATAAATAAATAAATAAAAAAAATGGGGGCTGGAGCAGTGGCACAAGTGGTAGGGTGCATACACTAATCTAGGATGGATGGTGGTTCTATCCCATATGGTCCATAGCATAGCCATAGCCAGGAGTAACCCCTTAGCGTCATTGGGTGTGACCCCCCAAAAAAACAATAAATAAATAAATAAATAAATAAATAAAAGAAAGAAAGAAAATAAAAAATAAAAGGTCCATATAGATAATTAAAAGTTTCAAAATATAACAGAATGGCAACAGCATATACATCCATTCATAATACATTCAGCAGAATTCTGCTACTAACTGGATCCTCTCCCAGTATAACCATATCTTTTCTATCCTCAAGCTTCACAAATCCTAATTGGAGCCAATAAACCTCCATAAATGTTTTCAGCTTTCTGAATAAATAGTGCTATGAGAAATGAGACTGTCAAATTAATGGCTTGTTTCAAATGATTTTGTGGAATATACATCTTTGCATTACAAAGTAGAGAAGAAACCCAATTCATTCCCTTTTGAAGTCATATAATTTTCAAATCAAAGTATTTTCTTATTTTTTTTTAGGCTTTAAATTCACATTTACCATCACAAAAGGAAAAGCCAATCCAAGAACGACTGGAAACTTATAACCTGCACTTCTGAATGATTCATATCTAAAAATAAAATCCCAAGATGGTCTCTTTCAAATACCTTTGGAAAGTCTTTATTAGAACCTTGAATAACTTCTCTTATGAATCATACAATGTATTAATGTTTTTAAAATATAATGAGAGTTTGGCATACTTGGCTTTACAACAAAAGCTGAGGCTCTAAGATTTTGACTATCAACAGTAGTAGAAAATAAAACTGAAAACTAAAACTTATTTACTTAGTGTCATAATAAATTGTCATCATAATGAAGCTGTATTTTTACTTATGAATTTTCTTAGGAATTGAACAATTAGTTAATAGACATTTTTCCTATAAACAATGCAGTTGTGTAAGGTTGACAGAACTTATCTTGGTTCTTGATTTATAATTTATAATCTTTGTAGAAAAAAGTATGATTTATAATTTTGTGAAAAAAAGTAGGCATAAGCATATAAATAATATGTTAGTTCAGAGAAAAAAACATTAAAGGACATCATGTAAATATAAAGTGTGACCAGTAGGGCATAATTAAAATAAGATAGTGATGGTGATACATGTATTGTCAAGTAAGACTTTTGTAAAGATGCATTATAAACTATAGACAGATAGTGGTCTAAAGTGCAGAAAAATTTCAGGTTTGAATTGAAGAGAATAGAGTGCTTGGCTTGCAAACAACTTACCCAAGTTTAATCCTTGGCATCACAGATTCTTCCTGGAGCACTAAAAGAAGTAGTCATTGAGCAAAGAGCCAGGATTACGCACTGAGCATGGCACGTATGGCCCCCAAATAAAAACAACCCAAAATAAAACAAAAAAACGTTATGTACTAAAGATTGCAAATAATTTTGAAAAATTATTAGAGCTCATTAGCGCATTAAACCTTAATTAACATTTCAAGACTTCACCACCAGTTCCTTCCTCAAATTTATCACTTATCACTTCCTAGGCTAAAATGCAAAACAAGCGCACACAAACAAATCTTTATTATTATTTCTTGTATACTCAACAAACAAACCAGGCAAAAAATAAAACCAAAAATATGTAATTTTTTTCATTTAAGTATTAAATTATTTCAAGCTTACCACTCCCTACCTTAGTACCCCTTAGCTCTTATACACACTTTTTTTTTGGCTCTAGCATATATGCCACTAGGCTATTTTTTCTTCTTTCCTTCTGCCTTCAAGTAGTTTTTCACATATGAGATAAAAGATTCACAAAGAAAATTTATTTTTAGTCTCAAAAGTAGAATCCTAAAAAAAAATCTTTCTTGAACTTCTGAATCTTCTAAAAGTGAGAAATAGAGTTCCTATACTGAGGAAACTTCCTTGGTTCTAAGGTACGTAAGAAACAGTGCCACATATAAGTTAATGATTATCCTGACTGCTGAAGGGAATTTCATCAATAGGATAGAGAGAAAAAAATTCTCTGAGATAAAATTGTCAAAATCACAAATGAATCAGGAATATATGGGAAGCAAGGTAACTTATTATGTTTGGGTGATGTGAGGAGAAGTTATAGTTATGAAAGAGATAGAAGTACATAGAGATAGAACTTTAATTCAGTGACAGCTATTGTATAACTGGTAGGGTATTTGCCATGCATGCAGCTAACCCAGACTTTATCCCTGACACCTCATATGGTCCCCTGAACCTGCTTGGATCAATTTCTAAGCACAAAGCTTGGAGTAACCCCAGAGGGATACTGGGTATGGCCAAAATAACCAAAACAGACAAACAAAAAACCCAACCAAAGCAAAACAAAAATAAGAATATAACTTTATTTCCGATTACAACATCAAGTGCTGCCCTTTTTAGAAATCTAGAACAGATTGGAGAGGGAGAAGATAAGATAGATGTAGAGCTTGAATTTGAACTAAGAAGAAAAAACATCTGAGAAAATTTTCAGATATGCAGTGAAAGAAATGGTCTGATGAATTAGTTTTACAGAAATAAAGCAAATAAAATAACACTTAAAATATCACCATCAATTAGAAAGATTTATAAGGAATCTATCAACAGATAATAGAGATTTTAAAGATTATTTTATTTAATGTCCCTCAAGCCCTAAACAAGATAAGTATTGCTATTAGTATATGATAAAACATAGTTAATGAATCTAAAGAACTTAAGAATAGTACATAATCAGAATTGTACCCTGGATCATATAATGTAAACTAGGTTTTCTTTTGTTTTTGTTTTTTGTTTTTGTTTTTTGGGCCACACCTGGTGATGCTCAGGGGCTACTCCTGGCTATGCGCTCAGAAATCACTCCTTGCTTGGGAAACTATATGGGACACCAGGGAATCGAATCTCAGCTAGCGTGCAAGGCAGATGCCTTATGGCTTGTGTCACCGCTCTGATCCCAAAACAATTTTATTTAACTATTTAACTCTTCCGACAATAACTTCTCCAATGCATTTTAATTCTAATTTCTTGCTTGATTGTTTGTGAGTCATACCTGGCAGTACCTGGGTGCAACTACTAGCTTGGTGTTTCATTCCTGGAGCTCCTGCTCAGGAATATGAAATGCTGGAAATTGATCTTAGGACTCTCACATGAAAAGCATGAACTCCAGTTTGTGGGATCATCTATCTCCTCAGTCCTGTCTAAGGCTTTTATTTTGTGCAATGAAAGTATTTGCAATTGATGATATGAAAAAAGCAATAAATTGCCAAAAAAAAAATCTTTAGGAAATTTTAACACATAGGATTTCATTGAAAATATGGTAATGATAGTAAGCAGAGAGAAAATGTGCAGAATAAGATGAAATTGGAACTCTTGGGTTAAGCCAATATTTAAGGAGTAGGCAATGAGAACCAAGAGGTCATTTACAGAATAGAAAGAGAAACAGAAAACGGAGAGAATACCGTTACAAAAGACAAGTGAGGAAGGATTTTGAAGGACAATAGTGTTAATCATAGTACACACATCAAAGAAGTCAAGTAGGATTAGGAGAGAAAAAAGGCAATTAGGGGGCCAGTGGTGATCTGTGACAGAGCATTATCAGTAGAATGGTAGGGTCAGAAGCCATAGTGAATGAGTTATGGAGGAAATGGGTTGTAAGAAAGTGACATGATAAGTTTGGAAGTATTTTCCTCATTGATAAACATCCTAAGAAAAATGAACAGGCTGGAGATGATGTAGTTCAGTGATAGAGTACATGCTTTGCATGCATAAGGACTCGGGTTTGAGTTCCAGCACCAATAAAAAAAAAATACAGCAGTATAAGGGCAATAGAATACTAGAGGAAAAATATTTCTTTTAGTGGAGTATAGGGGACACAAGAAATAGTAGAGGAGTTAAGGCACTTTCCATACATACTTCTGACCTTTTTTGACCCTGGTGCCCCCACAAAGTCCTTTTATCATATCATTCCTATGCTAGAAGGGATCGATCCCTGTGTATAGAACCAGGAGAAAGTCCTGGACACTGCAGGGTATGCACTTTCCAAAAACAAACATATTAAACATACAAAAGTACAGAATTAATATCTTATGCAGCTGGCCAACAAACTGTATATAGAAGGCCAAATTCAGTATGCCATCATCTTTAGTAAATGATATTTTTCTTTTGTAAATAAACTTGTATTGAAACATTGCCACAACCATTAATTAATGTACTGTCTATGTTAATTTATAGCTACAGAAAGAGTTGTAGCTGCAACAAAGGCTGTATGGCTCACAAATCTGAAAGCATTTATAATCTATTCCATTTTATAGAATATTTGCCAAATCCTTCTCTTGCATATGAGAAAAAAATTAACCAAAAGAAGAAAATACAACTCTAGAAGGTATATAAGTAGAAATCTGTGAACCAGTTTTATCAGAAAAAGAAAGAAAGCAGAAACCAGGGCACATGAACAAATATTAGGAAAATAGAGAGGGACACCTCTTAAGATAAATAAGAATAAATTTAAGGACACCCTAAGTTCATGAGATACGCATCTTATTATTTTTATTAAAAGCTTTTCCAATTTTTTCATAAACTTATTAGTAGACGCATGTTCTGTGGTATACTGACTGCCATCTCATCACAGCCAAGTAGACCCTGATTGCATGAGGGAAAGAGGCAAAGATGACATCAAAGCAACTCCATCATGAGAAATTAACACATATAAACCATCGTGAGCAACAAAAAAAAATTTAAACAATAGATAATAAATAAAGACATCAAATTAGTGATAAAATAATTTTTTATAAAATAAAGATGTTGCAGAGCAAGAATAATAGCACATGACCAGACTGTATACATCTTAGGACCAATAAAAAAGCCCTAGTCTAGGGTTTGAACTATGACCTGCACAATAACCATGATTCCCAGTTCCAAAGGCCTGGCAGAGACAATTGTAATGGAATGGGATTTCTGGAAGCACAAAGAAAGACGCTATCCTACGTGCCATCCTAGGTTCAGTGCAAAGACCAAGACCACCAACCACAGAAGATGGATTAAAATGTCACTGAGGGAACAGAACTTCTAGAACCACAAAGACTGACTTCATCGTAAGTCCCACCTCTGGATCTGTGCAGATACTGAGATCTCTAGACACAGAGGTCTGATTGTATCACCCAGGACAGAACAGAAGTCTTCCAAACACCACAAAAGCACCACCGGGAGAGTAAATGATCCTGAACAGAGTCTATAGTTAATCCCATGACAATATACTCCAAGGACGGAGAAAACCCATATCTCTTAGGTCAAGTGAATTCCTTTTCGAATGACCCCAATATTTGCTGTGCCAGGGCAGGAGGGAAAAAAAAAGAACAAAAAGCAAAAAACATTGTTTATTTTTTATATATTATTTTTAATCTTCATTTATTATTATTATTATCATTTTTATTTACCTATCTATTTTTGGTCAATTTCTTTGTTTGGGTGTGGCTATTGAAGTTATTGTCCCCAGTTATACTTATTTTTTTCTCTTCTTTTCTTTTCTTTCTTTATATGCTATGCCATGTTTCTTATTTCAAGACCATGGCTTTTTTTTTTTTTTTTTTTGTGGTGCTTATCGTTATTGTTGGAGTCCTCACTGGATATTTGACACTTCTTTTTGTACTGGTGGAGTGTTTCACCTTCTTTTTCTCCTTCGTCTCTCAAATTGACGATGAGAGACTCTAGAAGGATTCATTCCGCCCATTTTCGGTGTATTAGACTTTTACCCCAGTTTACTACTTTTCTCTTCTTCAAACAAAACCACGCAACTTGAACTAGCTAGTCCTGCCTCCCAGTTAGAGGGGGAAATAAGGGAGGCACCAAGACCAAACAGGTGCAAGACTACTAAGTAGTAGGCTAGATACAGAGATGGACCACATATTCTAGCAGCCCTGAGGGTGAGGGAAGAGGATATGGGAGGTAGGACAAAAACGGAGGTGTAGGGAGGACAATTTGGTGATGGGAATCCCCCCTGATTTTATCTAAATATGTACCTAAAATATTATTGTCAACAATATGTTAGCCACTATGATCAAAATAAAAATTATAAAAAAATAGAATAATAGCACAGCAGGTAGAGCATTTGCCTTGCACATGGCCACTCTCAATTTGATCCCCAGCATTCCATAAGGTTCCCTGAGCCTGCCAGTAGTAATTTCTGAACTCAGAGCCAGGAGTAACCCCTGAGTGCAACCTGGTGTGATACCAACCAAAAAAACTGAAACAAAACAAAAAACAGATGTTGTCAGTTACTAAAACAGTACGTATTACTCTTTTTCTAAAAGAATAATAGGCATTTTAATTTTCCTTTTTTTGTAACTACTATGTATGTATATCTTGATGTAGGTATAATAATATAGGCCTACATATATGACAAAGTAATCTATAACTAACAAAATAAATAAGTCTTTATTAGGGCATATTTGTGTATAAATGAAGAAAATTTTATGTAAGAGCATCACCATAAAATGCTACATTCCAAGGCTGGAGAGGTAGTTCAACAGTAAGGTGATGGCCTTGCTCAATCCCCACTCACACTTCTCTGAACATTACCAGAATGATCCCTGAGCACAGAGGCATGAGTAATTCCTGAGCACTGTTAAATGTAGCCCCACCCCAAAAGACAGATTTAATTCATATAACGTTCTTGACTAAATTTTAAAAGGAAACATTATAAAGGTGATTTAATATTCCTTTTTAAATATTTAATAGGTGTGACACCCAGCATTGCTGGGTGCCTGGGCCTTGGAGCTATCAAGGGCACATCCTACAGTGTTTAGTAGGCAGAGTTTCATCCTGCAGCATTTCAGCATTATATAACAATGGAGATTTACCACAATACTGTGCACATGTTAAGCATGTGCTCTACAACTCAAGATATAGGACTAGTTCTTTAACTGTATGTACAGTTACATCATCTGCATTTTATTGGTCAAATTTTGTTAACATAGTTTAATGCCATGGATGGTCTACATCAATGCTTCTCAGCATTTTTCTGACTTATCAGAATTATGGCCTATCCTGAATTTATTCTCTTCCAGTGTTAACACCTTCTACTTAATAGTTAGCCCCTTAATCTTGTGCTGTGGCAATAAATATGTGTGTGTTTGTGTCTGTAATTTCCACTATGTTATCCTGGGAACACACAGGAAGCTACATGACTTCCTGTTGACAAATGCTGGTCTAAATGAAAGTTAGAAACTAATGGTTTGAGTGTACAGACTAATATTATGATGAAAGTTGGGGCTGGAGAGATAGCACAATGGATAAGGTGTTTGCCTTGCATGTGGCTGACCCGGTTTCAGGTCCAGCATCCCATATGTTCCTCTGAGCCTGCCAGGATTAATATCTGAGCACAATGTTAGGAGTAACTCCTGGGCACTGCTGGAATGCTCTCCCAAATATGAACGTGGTACTCTGTTAATTTGATATATTATTTTTTATTGAGGATACTATTTATGACTTTTTAAGGCCTAGATCACAGAAGAGAAGATATAATAGTTTCAGTGAGAATTACTACTTTGCATAACTTCAAATATGGTAGTAATAGTTGATACATAAATTATAAATAAAGAGCTTCTGATTGCTAGGTGCTGATAATTAGGTAAATAGAAGGCTTATTATTTATGAAAAGTCATGATATCTATATTTTTATAATAAATCTAGATACTAATGAATACTTTTAAAATCCGGTGTGTTATATCCGCTTAGTATCATGATACTCTTTTCATTGTTTGATGCTAGATCAGTTCTAGGTTGCTTTAGAATATAGTTTCCCTTTTTACAAACTTAACTATATGGTATAGTTTCTCTTGTGTAAGGTCACTTAGCTAAATTAAACCATTTGCCTCAATACTACTTATTTAAAACCCCACCTGTCTACTTCCAAAAGGTGACATCATAAAGAAGGTAATAATAAGATGCTGCACAAATAATTGCATCCAATAAGACATTTGAGAGGATACTGATGTTTAGAAAAAGTATTTTTCATATTCTTCTAAGTGCAATTCTAAGGACTCATATAAAGCTTGCATTCAGAGCAAAAACAAACTACTCTAAAAACAATTTGCCAAGTGTAGTGAAGAATCATTTTTTTTCAAATCAGGTACCAGAAAAAAAAAAACACATGAATAAACTTTGTATTATAAATAAAAAGAAGTGCCAAACAAGATTTTATTTTACAAGTAATATTGTAGAAGGCCTACTTTGTATTATGCCCTCATCACTCAATGTAAATGAACAGGAAAAAAAATAAGTGAAAAAGAAACAAGCAATAGCTACCCACAAACTCAAAAGTGACAATTGAAATATTTTTTGGATCTTTAAGACTTATATAGTGACCAGGAACTTTCAATTTTCATTTAAAACTATGCTTCTGTCAGAGTTTTTCAGCACTTTGCCAATTTAATAATGGAATTTTTAAAAATTTCCCTATGAATTAAACACCATACTATTTTCTAAAACACAGAAGGGAATCAAACAATAGAAAACATATTCAGTTCTGGTTTTTGGCATCTAATTAAATGCAATGACTGCCTATTCTTTTGAGTACTTTATGCATGTTAAGATAGACAAATCTGCAAGTTCAGTCACATTAGAATGTTACTCATACCAAAATAGAATAGAAATGTCAAATATTGCAGAATAAGTGACAAGTTTTAAACTAAAAAAAAAAAAAAAGAGTGATTTTAGTAATAAACTTTTTCCCCCCAACCAGAATGTGATGCACAATGATTTTGATCAGAACCTTAACATTTTTACTTTCCCTTGAGCAATCCATGGGGGTGAACACAATGCTGTAACTCTATAGAGCAACATATACCTCTGTGTTTTTGCCCTCGTGGCATATTTTTGGCATGATTGACTTTTATCATTAAAAAAAATTAAATTGAATTTCCGCTGACAGAATTTCTAGTAAACAAAGCATCAACAGAAAACACAGTGCCCGGTGTGCTGGGAGCTCCAACAGACAGTCATCTGCAAATGGACAACTTTAATTCAATTCCTGGCACCATTGGCCGTGCTGAGAATTCTCCTATCTCTTCACACCAGGGGTTTGTTCTTTTAAGCACTGCTCCCTGAAGGGAAGGAAAAACTAGAGAGAGAGGATTTCCAATGACCCTGCACAGATGAATGGCTATGTCAATGGTGAATATTGGTTCAGCTATGAAACAGGGAATCCTGCAGTGGTCTTACTTCTCTAGCCCTTCTATGCTAGTGTGAGTGTTGCCAAAGACTTAGATGAGCAGGAATCTTTAAAAGATTAAAAGAGAATGAGGAAGTAAAAACACCAGCAGAACAAAAAAAAAAAAAAAAAGGCAAAATGCTTGTTAAAAATTAATGATAATATAAATGTTTGGGAAATTCAAGTCTCCAGAGACAAGTGAGAGCATATTATATCTTCTGCTTGTAGGGCTTTACATTTAAAACTTAAGGCTCCGAAAGGTAAATTTCAAAGCACTAATTGCTCATAGAGTCAATTAGTAATCTGGTGTCCATCTGACAGTTCTCAAAGTCCCATTAAATATTGAATTGAGCATTGATTCATCTGAATTCTCTTATTCCTTCTCACACCAGTATAATAATAGAGCTTTACACAGAAACAAGCAAGGGGAAAATATCAATTCCATTTTGTTTGGAAGATGAGCATTGCAGTGTTACTAATCTTACAACTGTATAAATACAAAAATTCTGCCTGAGTAACTGGCAGAACACGCATTTATTTTCACATGTGTATGGTTAGTTTTCATTCAGCTATCAATCAATCAATTATGCTGTGACATGATGTAATTTCCTAATCATACTAATATTCATGCTTTTATCACTATCAAACCTAGAGCACATACATTTCAATGAGACAGAAGTCTAATTATTTAAATATACTAGAGCATATTAGATCTCCAAGGCTGTATCCTTTATGAGTTTTTCTCCACTAAAAAAACATCTAATTTAATTGCAAGAGAAAAGTATATTAAACAACATTATAGCCCTCCAGTAAGCAAAACTGATTTTTTACGATACCAATAACTTTAGAATTTTTATAGATTCTTATGTAAAAGTAATGTTGTGCTTGTTACCAAAAATAGAATGTATGTAACAAAAAATAATAATCACATTTAAGGTATAAGAAAAAATAGTTTTATTATATTTCCCAATGCCCTTGACCTGAAGATAGTTATTATAGTGACTAACTAGAAATTGCTGTGTGCCCCCAAATATGACTTTGCATTTATTATGACTTGTTTGGTTCTCAAATTGCTGTACTTACAATGCTTTGTATTCTACAAGAAATATTTTTATTAAATCACTTGATGTTATTGTGAGAGATAGCACAGAAAAGTTTATCATTTCTTAAGAAATTATTTTTTACTTCCATGATGCAATGATGCTATCTTAGCTTATAATTATTAGTTCTGTTTTGCAATCTACCTTAAAGGCATTGATATTTTTAGACAGTACACATGGAAAACCTATATACACTCCCTCAGATCTTTACAAAGAATTAAAACTCAGTTAACAAAATTATCACTCTATAGCGAAGTCAACCCATTCCAATCATATCTACTGCTTTGGAGGCACATTTTTCTTTAACACAGTGTTTTAATAAACATGTTTGTTATTTTTTTAATTATTATGATTTTAAAAATATTTTTTGAAAGAGCCTGAAAGTCCCACTACTTTCCCCAGTGGGAAGAAACTAATAGACCACTACATCCAAATAAGAAAGAGTTCCACCATCAACTAGTAACAAACCAAACAGCAAAGATATTGTTCTTCAAGTAGGGAACCAGCCTTTTTTTTAATCAATAAAAATGATTTCTCTTAATTTTTCAGGAAGACTAACATCTATTAGAATTTCCTTTGTAATTCTGTTCTGTATTTTAATTATTTTAAGTTGATATTCTAATGCTTTAAATGTTTTTGGAAGACATATGTATATATTAATATTTTATGCATAAATTAGCATAGGGTGTATCATGTGTTTCACATGAAGTTTTCATACTGAAAATCTATACTCTTGAGAAGTTTTATATTACCTTTGATTACATTGATTACATTTGATTCTACAATAAAAATGCCTTTGGAGTTGATTTATATCTGCTTGTAGGTAGCATATCTTTATGAAATAATAAATTATTTAATGGTGAAAAAATTCTCATGGTAACCAAACTGCAGGAACAGAAACTACTGGGCTATAAAATTTCATACTGAATTCAGAACAGGACTGAAAGAATTAGAAGATTAAATCCGTAATAATTTTCATAAAAATACATGCTGGTTATTCATTTCATCATTTCTTTCACTACCACACCTCATATATTGTATATATTTATGGATACTGTTTGTTTTCATTTATACATTTTTTTGCTCAGGAAACAATGAATTTCAACAAATGACTTTAAGTATCTTTTATACTTAAGAGTTTGTACTTGAAAGTCAATTTGCTTCATTTTTCTGTGTGGAGTTTCTTATTTCATAAACAGCTCCAATTTGTCTCACATTTTACTGGCAAATTAAGACCTACTCATTGATGAGAAAAAATCAAACTGTTTTGATTTTTATGCTAGGACTCTGAACTCTATTTAGTTAAACAAAGGACAGGGTTAATAAATACACTTGAGTAGAATGTGTATGCCATCTTATGTTAAAGATAAAAATCCAAAGGAAAATACCTCAATGTGTACTTTATCATATTTTTAGCATGAAACTGGTACCTGGGAGTCCTGACCCTATGAACCACAAGTCTCTTAAACAGTGATAAATACCTGGAATCCCTAAAGAATCTCTTCCTTGTCCCTTAACGGACTGGCATCAAGTGCTCAGTGGGCCAGAAACCCACAGGCAGGCAGGGAGGGACTGCACAGACAAAAAACCATGTTTATTCTGTCAGTGGCAGCTTATTAGGATGACACCAACTCTTCACATTAAACTTGTGCAACAGGGCTTTACCCAGAGGGCTTTCAGAGACTCAGAGCACTCACCAATACAGTCTACAAACTCAGTAGATGTTAATAAAGGTGGAGAGCTGGCTGCTTTGCTCTGTGTATAACATTCTAATTTATGAGCTCTGAGCAGCAGATTTCCCTCAAACTTCATTTTGAAAAGATGAGGGAATGTACCAAAACTTAATCATGCCCTGTTTTTGTATCTGACACATTTTAGAGACGGGGATTTCTAAATGGGAATCCCAGGAATCAATGTAAAAATTGACAGTGAAAGATCCAATTTCGTGTCACTGAAAACACTTAGCTGGAAGAGACTTTGGAGGTGATTAATTCAGCCTCTTCATCTTCTAGTTCAGAGGGTGGAAGACTCAGCCACAGCTGGAGTATGCATGGAACCTATATCCTCTATACCTGATTAGGCAATTTTACAAACTATAATACTTATTTCTTCTACCACTTTAGAAAATTAAGAAACCCAAATATTAGTACATCATAGAAATTATGAAAACAATTTTCTAGGAACAAAGCATTTGAAAATCAGAATTTAAAAAATTGTAAAGTATTAGGTACCCCCCCCCCAGGTTTTACCTTTTAAAGATAAATGCAAATCAGTAAGTACAAATTTTTTCCTTAGAATTGTGATATGTCCTATATTAGCAAAACTGAACATTTTTTTTCAGTTAAAATCTAGCAAAACCCTTGGGGATTTTATATTTATAGATCATTCACACTCCAGCAATTTTCAGATTCATGTTTATGCATTATGATGCATATCTGTGGTAGAAAACAACTACCTAGAAAAATTGCATTATTAGTCTGTTATATCATTCTCATACTCATGTGGTTGCAATCTTAAGTGAATGAAATATTCTCATCTTCCACAAATATTCTAGCTTTGGTAACTAGGATATGGTTATGTCATAACTCCCAGCATGTAAAATACCCATGGAGAGCTACTTTTTAAAAAGTACATTTACTCTCTAGTCATTAGGGTATAGTTTCACACACTATTAGTCTAACTTGATACTAGCGACTAGCATTATGGATCCAACAGAGGTAATGACCAACTCTGAAAAATTTCCCCAAATACATGTAAACACTATGGGCCAATGACAACAACACTAAATTAAGAAATAAGAAAGTTTCAGTAATTAATCTCAGCACTAATAATTACTTTTATTCCTTTAGCACGCAAAACATTTTGTCACCTTGACTACAAAGAGTCAGTTTAGATTTTTCCCTAAGGCCCTATAAATCTTAAAATTGTTATCCTAAGAAACTTGACTAGAATTTAGAGAAATGGTAACATAAGAGTGTGCATATATGCCTTACATAGATAAACTAGGATCAAATATTATAAGTATTTAGGGGAAAGAGTATCTAATAATGCATTGTTGACAGTGACTGTAGATTTCTTTCCAAGTTCTCAAAGAAAGTTCTCAGGCACTGAATAGAATTTATCCTTATGTTACTGGCAGTGAACATAATTTTATGGGTATGGAAGCTCCTCAATAATGGGAAGAGTAAGTATAAAAAATATGTTATATTCAGAGAAATATAAGAAGTGTGCTTAGGTCATAAAGATTATAGTATAATAGTGGTAGGACATACGTTGGCTTCATTGAGAAAGAGCTCTATAGCTCTATAGCAACCCAAAAGGTTGTCTCTTGTCACAGCATGTAGGATGTATTTCTCATTTTGAATGCTAGGCAGTAATGCACAAAGAAAACCACAAAATATTATTTCATTTATTATAACATTTTGTAATATTAATTAAAAAAAATAACTCCCCCTAGACCCATCATCTGTGTGGGACTTGCACAATCTTCCATGTCTCTCTGCATAGGTTTTTCCCTAAGTATAAGATTTCTTCACATATATATTCTAAACATATAGAAATTAAATTCACTGACAAGTCAAAATAATCACAGTACAAGGGTATATCAGAATGTGTGAATAGCACCGTGACATAGGAATCTGTGTAGAGTTGGTTCCCAGCATGTACTTTAAACTGCCAGGACAGGAAATTATTTGGGGGTTGGCAAGAGAGATAGCACAGTAGTAGGGTGTTTGCCTTGCATGCAGAAGGATGGAGATTCAAATTCTGGGATCCCATATGGTCCCTTGAGCCTGCTGGGGGCGATTTCTGAGCATAGAGCCAGCTGTGACCCAAAAACCAAAAAAAAAATAATTATTTGGGGAACTCCCCCAAGCAGTACTGAGGGGTTCCTGGAAACCATTCCTGGTGATAGGTGCCTAATCAATCCAGGAAGGGTTAATAGATATGAATCCAATCAGTCCCACTAGTATGATGCTGCCTAAACTCAGCAATGTTCACCACAGTCAGATGTCTTGGCAGAGCTCAGGGGCCTCCAACGCTATATCCCTTTGTGCTGGGGAGGGTATAACAGAAAAAACATTGCCAAAAATTTATTTCAGGGATCTGCATGTAAATGATGTACCCTCTACCCCTGATATTTTGATTATCACCAAAAAATTATTTTTTTGTATTAGGAAGAAATGTGGGTTTTTTATTTAGAGTTTGTGGTAATTTTGTGACTAAATATATACCAGTGCATGGATCAGTTAGCCTATGGCCAAATTAATATTGTTAAATGGTCTTTTACTTAATGTCATAGTTTCCAAATATGTACTACACCAGGACATAATATAAAGAATATATCCACACTGCCAAGATGTGTCAAATGAACTGAAATTTCTGGAAGTACTATATAGAAAATTAAGTAGTAGGGTAAGAAAATACCATATATACTCAAGTATAAACCATCCCCTCCCCATTTTATCATAAAAACAGGGGAAACTTAGTGACTCGAGATTAAGTCAAAGTGGAAAATACAGCAGCCACTGGTAAATTTCAAAAATAAAAATATATACCCAAAGCAATTACAATAATTGAGGATTCAGTAAGTTAAATGTTTTTCAATATTCATTGCTAAAGAAAAAACTGCGAACTAGCAACAATAACTTCAAAGCTTTGAATAAAGTGCAGAAAACCGTAGCTTAACAGGTAATCCAGCTAACTCACAAAGGTTAAAATCTTTCAAAACTGGATTCCTCCTCCTCCTCATCTGTATGTCCAAGCAGAGTTTTAACTGTATCTGATGTGAGGGTATCAGCATAGACGTTGTCATCATCACTGAGTTCACAGATATCATCATCACTGCAGTTGGTCTCATACAAAGCACAGAATATTGTGAGTTAATATTGTGGCATCCAGTTCAGTTCAGCTGCCTACCTCTTCAGCTCAGCCTCAGCTTGTGGACTGAGCTGAAGCACCACACCTGCCAGAAAACAGCAGACTACTGGAGACTGTATATTTGATTCTGTGTGCACGCACTGATTCAAATAACCTGTATGACCTGAGTATAAGCCGATTTTGCTTTTTTGGCACAAATTTTGTGCCAGAAAAAACTCGGCTTATACTTGAGTATATAGGTAATAATTATGCTTCTTGGCAGCATTTTGATCCCTCTAACTGCCTTTTTTTTTTAAACAGGATTTCTCTGATAAATCTATAAACTACTAAAATCTGAAAAATGTTTCAAAAACAAATTAATATCTGAGTATAAAGAAGGCTCAGATAAATTATTTATAATGAATTATATCAAGAATTAAGCAAAGAGACATAAAAATAAATCTATTATTCCTGTACTGTTTACCTTATACAGTGAAGCACATTTTTGACTTTGAATGCAAATTGTAAGCGGCTCTTTACTCTCTGATGCAATCAATAATAGAATTATTATTTAATCATTAATACATTTTCTCTCTAACTACTACCCTTATCTGTAGTGACAAA
The DNA here is from genome assembly GCF_024139225.1 of Suncus etruscus. NCBI lineage: Eukaryota > Metazoa > Chordata > Mammalia > Eulipotyphla > Soricidae > Suncus > Suncus etruscus. The sequence goes on from NC_064852.1 coordinate 80,866,096, forward strand.
ATTTATAAAAAATGTTTTAAATCAGGGCCGGAGAAATAGCATGGAGGTAAGGCATTTGCCTTGCATGCAGAAGGATGGTGGTTTGAATCCCTGCATCACATCTGGTCCCCCAAGCTTGCCAGATGCGATTTCTGAGCATAGAGCCAGGAGTAACCCCTGAGCACTGCTGGGTGGGTGTGGCTCCGAAACAAAACAAAATGAAAATATGTTTTAAAACTCAAACTTTGTTTACCTTCTAATAATTTTGAAAAGGGAAATCATATAAAAATTTTCAGAATGAAAACTTTTTTCTATTTGCATTTTTGGGGTCAAAAACTAACAAATAATATAAATAATTTTTTTGGAATGATTCCACTGTCATTTATAGAAAAAATAGTGACCATTACTAAAAAGGAAAGTAGGCCTAGCTATACTATTTTTATTAATAAAACATGCTATCTTTTCTTACTTAGAAATTCAGTGAAATATTTCTACATTTTATATTTTATATTTTTGTATCAAATATTATTGATGCTGGAGAGAGAGCAAGAGAATGAGAGAGAGATAATGCACAGGATTAAGGCATTTGTCTTGTATATGGTCAACTTGGGTTTAAGCATTGAGCCATATGTAAACCCCAAGCTGCACAGGCATGGCCCCACCCCTTCAAATTATTTTATGACTGTAATGTCATCATCATCCAAATTGGTTTGTCTTTCAATAATCCACTTGGCAGACAAAAAATAACTTTTTATATAAGTAATATTTTAGTTGCAGTGGGTATGTTTGCAGTCCAGTCCACAAAATATAATTCTCTATACAGTATCAAGCACAAAGCCTAAAAATGCACTCTGGCTCAGCATGAACACAGGAAAGCATTAAAGAATGAGGTCTTAGTTACAATTTAAGAAAAATAAGCAGCATATGGGATGAGTTTTAATGACCAATTGTTACTTAAAAGAAGGCATATCTCTAGGTCAGTTAATCTCCAATTTCTGTAAATTAGGAAACACAAATTCCTTATACATGTGAAGTGACCCTCCAAACAACTTGCCACAAGAGTAAATCATTAGTAAATCACTTGCATAGATTACATTTGCATAGTTAAACTGATCACTGTCAAGCAGTAATTTCCAATGCAAATTAAGAAAGAAAATTAGTTGAGCTGGAAAAATAGTATAGGAGGTAAGGCAGTTGCCTTGCATGTGGATGAGACCAGTTTTATCAGCAGCAGCACTAATGGTTTCCTGAACAACTCCAAGACTGACTCCTAAGCACAAAGAAACAGTCCTGAACACTACCAGTTATAGTTCCAAAACAAAACAAAAGCAAATAGAAAATGTTTTTGTCATTTTGACTCATGAGCATAATAATATAAGTAATTTAATAAAAATATTTATTAAATGGATTAAAAAGGCATTTTCTGGTTATTGAAATATTACTACACTGTCAAATCATGAACCTTAATTAAAAAATTAATATGCTCAGAAATTTTCAATTGTATTATAGGGCTGACAACATATGAACAACTACTACATGAAAAATGTCTTTGTTCTGTTGCACACATTTTTGAACTTAAAATTAACTCACGTATTTTGTGCCTTTTAAAGACACATAATTTTTGCCTTGTTTTCAAACTCTTTTAACAGAGAACCTAAACTATGACATGTTAGGGAAGCGTTTTGCAGTTTGTTAAGGACATATAAATGAAAAAATATTTTGTTAAATAGATTTTAGCAGCTCCAAAACCAACACTTTGTTTTTATGTCAAGATATTTCATTATTACTATTATAACCAAAATTTTGCATTAAATTACCAAACACTTACCTTATTTCATTTTATTAAATAAAAACACACAGTTGTCCTGTTTTAGTGACATGACAATAAAGTGACTATAATAAGGAAATAAACTTTATTGCTATTATTTACGAATTAGCATAGATTATGTAGCTATGGCTAAAGAGGCATAAACATTAGGTCATATCAGGTACCACTCTATTGGAACAGGATAAATAGGGACAGTCACCAACTCTGTTGACAATACATTAATCTCACATTAATTTGATTGAAGGTGGTTTGCCAACACATCTCACTTTCCCCATTTGAGAGCACTCAGATAAGAAAAACACTGTGATGTTTAGCAGATAGTCCTGGTGACACAATAGAACACAACTCATTGAAGAAGTGTAATTATAGTGATTACTTCAGAAAAGGGAGCAGATACATTGAAGGGAAGAAGTAAACACTGCCACAATTATGGGAGCCCAGTCCCTTTTGGTATAGATACAGGCATCCTAGACAACACCAACCTAGCAATAAGAACATAGAAAGCTTTTCAACTGAACTACATAAAAGCACTAAAGGTTATAGAATGGTGTAAACCAATTTGCCAAAGTGCTGGAACAAAGGCCCCCTCTGTTTGGGGTGAATTCAATATATCAAATAGATTAGTCAGACAAAGAAGTCCTCCTCCAACAATTAAAATGAAGTATAAATAGGAGGAAAGTTTATGTGAGAGGAGAGCAATTGGAAAATGCTTTTTTTTTTAAGCTGTTATCTTCAGGCTTTTAAAAATAAAAAAAAATGTGGGGTCCTCAGGTAAAGGTCCCAGAAGACCAGTAGTAAAAGCAGGGTGGGTTTTTATACCATTCATTAGGCAAACATACCCACTGTCATCAAAGCACCAAAGAATTGTATTGTAAATTGACCAGTAGGGAAAAAAAAATCTCACTTCTTGGTATTCTAGAGATAAAAACAGAAAGAGAGGATGGGTCCCTGAGCTCACTTAGTGTGACCTTCTCCTTCATTCCAGAAGAAACAAAGATTCCAAGAGGAGAGATTTACATACTGCCTCAGGCTGCAGTCAGTGAAAAAGCAGGACTAGAATCTAAAGCCCTGGACTCCCTTTCCCAAGTTCAGTGTGTTCTTATAAAATGATTGCTTTTCACTAAAAAAGTTGGTAAAATTAGCGCAATTACTTACATAAATTTGTACTGCAAAATACGTAAAACAATTCAAAGGCACTGGAATCATCTTATTGGATTGTCACCAAGTTCTCTGTGAGGTACAGAACAATCTTTTTGTGTCATTTGTATTTACCTATTAAGGTAGGAACATTAAAAAAAAAAGTGGAGGAAAGCCATGGGGCCTAAGGTGTATTGGAGATATCAGTATGTGACATAAACAAGCCAGTGTAAAATAAGTGAAAAAATGATTGAAATGGAAACACAAACCTACACAAACACAAAAGCACAGACCTGTAAAAAGACACAAAGGATTCAAATGACTTTCCCAGGGTCAGAGAGTCTTACAGTAACTGCACCTCAAATACATTACTTGAAATTCAAATCCCTCTGCTCCTCCATCTTTAAAGAAGACTCCAAATTACAAGAAGAGGTGAATTAAAGTACATAAAATTTATTTACTTATGCATTCGCTTTTTGGCAACACCCTGCTATGCATAGGGCTTACTTCTGGCTAAAGAGTCAATCCAAGCAGGGTCTGAGAAACTCATTTAGGGTGCTGGGAATTGATCCTAGATTGGCAGAATAAGGTATCCTACCTGTTGTACTCTCTCTCCAGTCTCTTAGAATACAAAACTTGAATTTTGTTTCTATTTTTTTTTGGGGGGGAGGGAGGTTTACTCCTGGCTCTGCGCTCAGAAATCACTTCTGGCAGGCATGGGGGACCATAAGGTGATTCGAACCATCGTCCTTCCTGAATGGGCTATGTGCAAGGCAAACACCCTACTGCTATGCCACCTCTCCGGCCCCTTGAATTTTGTTTCTTATCTACACAACCAACCTCATTCTTATGGTGTAATAGAAAAATTACATTAATACTTTTTTCATATAATTTTACTGTAAAATTTTCATATAATGAAATAAAAGACTGAATACATTTTTTTTCAAATAAAAGCAATGACTAGTTTACTTGGTTGAGTCACTTTTCTTTTTAAATTCTTCACTATGACTGGTCTCGGGAAGTCAAGTATCATAAGAAACATAGCTTTTTCCCATCATTAGAGAATGAATGACCCTTTCAACATGAAGTGGTTAATATGAATTCATGAAATCATTTAACTTCAAATACAAGCTTTTGATATTGTATGTGAAGTCTAGAGATGTTTGTGGAAAAACTAGTAATAATATATGTACTCCTTTTTGTATATAATACATGAAAATGTGTGGAAATGTTAATTAACAGTGTTTTATGAATAAAACTCATAACAATTTAGAAAATATGTTAGTGTACTCACATCCCAAATTTCTTTATTTGAATTTAAATGTAAAACCCTATCCCGTTTCTTTCACTCTAGCCATTTTTAATGTGAAAGAGATGTGAGAAAATAAATTTTGCTCAATTTTTTTACTAAAAAAATGTTTTGGTAGTGACAGCATTTTAATAAGCTTTTTAAAAAGTAAAATATTCCCTCCTCTCCCCTCCTTTCCCTGTTGTGATGACTGGGGACCATACATAATTGATTTCATTGTTCAACCACTGTATTGGGGTACACTAGAAATCACAAACTTTTTAATAGCATGAAAAATAACAAATGGGAGTTCTGCTCAGACCACATTCAATATGGGGAGCAGTATCAAAGATGGAACTGATGGTCTCAGGCCTGAAAAGCAGGCAGGCACTCTACCAATAATACCCCAGGTTCCTAAAAGATGCTTCTAATAGGCTGCTTTGCTCATTTAGAGTAAAACAAATTACAGTTTGAAGCTGAACCAAAGAGCATCATTGCAAATGTCAATATCTGTTGCCACTGGATATACCTTTACAACTAAACCAATTTTGGAATGTAGAAACAAGTAAGGTACAATGAGAAAACCAGTACCATAAAAGCTGATTACCAAAATGGTCATCTGTGAGTCATATTTTCAAGTTAGTTTTGTTCCCTCTCCACAGTGTGTGTAAATTCCCTTGATTCCTTTATCACAATAGAAGAAATTTGTAACCATAGATGAAATGTTGAGCCAGTTCCAACAGTAAGGTTCTAAACTTTTGAGGGTCTATTTTTTAATATGGATCCTACCCAGGAGATATTTAGGGTAGAGATGTCAGTGATCAAATTCAGGCCTGAGACAAGCCAGGTAAGTGTCCTACCATTTGAGCAAGCTCTCCCAAGAGAGTTAATCTTTAATATGTGAAGTCTAAATTTTTTGCTGAAAAGCCACATGTAGCAGTGATGTAGTGAAAGAAACTCTGAGTTAGGATATTCAGAGATCAAGTTACTCACTATCATAGATGTTCTGAGCAACCATCCCACAGTCCCAGAAAGATTCTAGACATTTGAGTGAACACTTAAACACTTGAGCATGAGTCTTATCATAATGACTACTGCAGTCAGTATCATCGCTTCTCTGCCTCCTCAGCCTACTTAAATATAATAACATAATGTTTTCAGTTATTAATTCTTGGCTAATGTGTTAAAAGTAGTAGATAACCAAAAGTGAAACCAAGTATAGTATGGCACGAATCATGACATTCCAATAGAAAATGTAGAAGATGATAAACTGTAAATACTGATGTTTGTTTTGAGCATGAAAAATAGTAACTACTAATTAAATTATCCTTCACATGTCTCCTTAAGATTTATTACTGGGGCCGGTGAGGTGGCACTAGAGGTAAGGTGTCTGCCTTGCAAGTGCTAGCCAACGAAGGACCGCGTTTCGATCCCCCGGCGTCCCATATGGTCCCCCAAGCCCGGGACAATTTCTGAGCGCTTAGCCAGGAGTAACCCCTGAGCATCAAACGGGTGTGGCTCGAAAAACAAAAACAAAACAAAACAAAACATAAAGACTTATTACTACATTGACAAAGAAAGTTTGGAGTAGTGTTATTAACCAAAGTCACCTCACAAAACTGCAGAAAAAACAGAAGTTTGATTTTACAGCCAAGATGTACTTCTTCCACTTGGCACAAATGACAGTGGAGAGAAAGAAAAAGGAGCCGAGAGAAAGAAGTGAAAATGGCCTACATTATTTTATATGTGGCAAACAAAAAATTTAAGCATAGCAAACTTATAAAGCAGAATATATATACTTTTTTTAAAATAGAGAATATATATACTTTTTATATTCTGTTCTAATCATTACTATTTCTGATATTTCCATCATAATTGCTATGTACTATAACATTTAAGACGTGTAAGATTGCCTGACTCAAAATAAAAATCATTCACAAAAGAACAAAAACAGAGTTAAGTTCTACTTTCTGATTGTGACGTATTTTGTTTCTCTTTCGTTAGGCAGTGTGCCTGGTCTCTAGTTGGTATAGACAACTGTACAACCAAAAATACAGAAAAGTCCCAGAAATATGACTTCTAAGTGAGAAAGTACAAGACTTATTTCTAAGTGTGAACTTTGCATTGAAGAAAAGTATAAGTACTTTTAACTGTAAGTTTTATAATCTGGGTTGCTAACAAGAAATTTAATGTTTGGAGTAACCAGATAAGTTAATTCTACATAAGGAAGTTTGTTAGTATCGCTGCCAATTTTCTTGTTATACTGTGACTTTGTACAGGAACTAAAGGAATAATTTCAGTTCTAAAGAGCATTAAGCCCTGTGGACAGCCTGGTGATTTCTAAATTGGGCTCAGTGGGAACCCAGGGGTTTGCACCAACCCAACAAAAGAGGTTTTACAGATACTGCAATTAAGTATTTTCTAGAAAAGGCTCAGACTTCAAGTGAGCCTTTCATTGCTTTTATAGTTTGGGGTTCTTACTATGACTTAGTTTGAAAACAAAACACACTCCTATACTTTGGAAAATCATTTATTCAGGAGAGGTACAGTGCCTATGGAAGGGTGATAGAGCTGTGGTATGGATAGACAAAGACACCTAAAACATTTTATTGATTTTATGTTATCTATGCAATAAGAAATTTAAAGCTTTAAAGAATGGAGCTATCACCTACTAGAAAGTGAAAGTATTATGATTCAAATATGACAATATTGGTAGCCCCTGTAAGCTCAATTCATTCCATTGGGAGATAAGAGACTTTCACTAGTAAGTAATTAATGCATCAAAAGCAAGCATATTTATGATGTATAGAACTAGAATGTACTGGCATTAATAAGAGATTTGGCAGGCTAAGACTTCTCAAGGAGTTTTTTAAAAGTTTGATTTTTTAGAAATAAATCATTGAAATCAAACCTATATACCTAGTAATAATTGATTCTTTCAAAGTGAACAGAGACTATTCCAAGATCAGATTCACAGATACAGCTATCTTTTAAGGACATCCACAATTACTGTTGTCATACTTCCAGTTAGGCAGTTCAAATTGCTTAAAACTTTGATAATGACTACTTGCTATGTCTGAGTGAAGGTCGCTGGCCCCTCCATTCAAAGCTCATAGAGAGCTTTTGTACACATATCTCCGGATCCTTTACAAAGAACACTAATCAAGACACAAAATAACATTGTAGCAAATAATCTTGTCACAAATTCCATTACAGAGTAAAAGCTAAATAAAAAATAACAGCTTTTCTGCCTATATTTAAAAATTTATATCACTTAGTGTCAGGCAATTCAGAGAAGAGAATTCCACAAAAGCGAGGAAGGTGACAAGAAAAGATCCATTAACTAACATACGCAAACACTGTTGCCAAATAAAAATGTTAAGAATGAAGCCTGGAAATTATTATGGAGGAATAGGCATTATCTACATTTTAAACATATTTAAAAAGTAGATAGATAAATGAACGACTAAAATGACCATGAACAAATATGTTCACCCAAACTTAATTATAACTTAATACCTATATTCATAAAACTAAATTTTTGCTTTGGTTACTTAGCATATGTTCGATCAAAGAGAAGTTCCTGTACTTTTGCTTATTTAAGAAAGAAAAGATAGGGGCCAGAGTGATAGCACAGTGGTAGAGTGTTTGCTTTGCACATGGCCAACCCGGGACGAAACTGGGTTTGATCCTCGGCATCCCCTATGGTCCCTTGAGCCTGCCAGCAGTGATTTCTGAGCACAAAGTCAGGAGTAACATTTGAGCCCTGAGCATCACTGGGCATGACCCACACACACACACTCTCTCTCTCTCTCTCTCTCTCTCTCTCTCTCTCTCTCTCTCTCTCTCTCTCTCTCTCTCTCTCTCTCTCTCTCTCTCCCTCCCGCCCCCCCCCCCACACACGCAAGCACGCACACGACAAAGAAGAAAAAAGAGCACTGGCAAAATAAGTTAGCAGGTAGGATCACTTTCACTGCATCTAGGAGCCAATGGTTCAGTGGCCAGCACTAGACAGGGAGGAAGCAAGAGAGAAGGAAAGACGAAAGGAAGGATTGATTCCCACTTCCTGCTCAGGCCTCACATTTACTTTTTGAATATCCATAGAAATAATCCACAATTTCACGATCAGCTGTAATTATTATTTGCTTTGTAGGTTAAAAAGGTAGACTTCAGAGGAAACTAATGACTTCAGCAAAACTTATACTTAACAGCACATTTAGAAATGAATCAATTATTATATCATAAAAGATATTGATTGATTTGCATTAAATCTAAATACTATGATCAATTTTTTTCCCTTCTTACTAAACTCACTTCTTTTATTAGCTTTTCACAGTTAACTGCATTACTCTGAAGGGAGTTTTTGAAAAACAACATTTTAGCTACTGGGGTCGGAGTGATAATCAGAAGGTAGGGTATTTGTCTTGCAAGATGCTAATCTGGGATCGATCTCCAGTATCTCATATGGTCCCCTAAGCCTACCAGGAGTGATTTCAGAGCACAAATCCAGGAGTAACTCTCCTGGCTGTGGGCTGTGGCCCAAAAACCTATATATATATATGCATGTAAACCACTGTAAAGTAAATATATATTCAATAAATATATTTGCATATATGTGTATATATACATATATGGGTAAGTTCATATTGGGTCTATATAAATGAATTTGAGGAACTAACAGAGACCCAAATCATTAACAATGCATTTATACCCACATGCTTCTCAAACATACACCTACACACATATTTTATATATGAGTATCCTGTACCATTATTCTTTTGAAACCCTTAGGTAGGTTTTATTTTTAATAACCACTCACTATTATGCTTTTAATCCTATATCATTCCATATTTGTGTAAAATGTGTAGAATTATATCAAAACATAAAGTCATGGGGCTGGAGAAATAGCACAGCATTTGCCTTGCACGTGGCCGATCCAGGACAGATGGTGGTGTGATCCTCAACATTCCATATGGTCCCCATGCCTGCCAGGAGTGATTTCTGAGCACAGAGCCAGAAGTATCACCTGAGCACCACCGGGTGTGACCCCCCCAAAAAATATCCCAAAAAGTCATGATTAAATCTTAAAAATTTTAAATTTACTTACTATTTGTATGACCTCCTGTTATGTAATTTACCAATCTTGGAGTCAGTATTATCATATTTAAAGTGGTAACTGCCTTCTAAGATTCAGGTGAAGATTAAATGAGGCAATACACGATATGCATATAATAAGCACTTGAAATGTTTAGCAGTCTGAACAGAAGCATTTGTAAAGTGAACACATCACCTGTTTTGCATGTAGCCAACCTAGATTTGATCCCCAACACCCTACATGGTCCTCTGAGGTCCAACAGGAATGATCATCCCTGAGTACAGAGGCAGGAGTAAGCAGTGAGAAACACTGTGTGTGACCCCCTACCCCCCACACACACACAAAAGAGAAAGAAATATTTTGTATTTCTATCATATCCCGTATGCTGTGCTAGCTATGGTAAACATAACTGTAATGAAAATAGGCACAGTCCTGAAGTTTATAAATGATTCAGTAGGGAAGAGCTGAAGGAAAACAAAAACAATGTACAGTACTTGGGATATAAAAATGAAGTGGTATATATACACAATAAAATACTTTGCAGCTGCAAGGGAGGATAAAACCGTGTAATTTGCTGCAACTCAGAACTGAAGCATATCATGTCAAGCAAACTAAGTCAGAAAGAAAGACAAATACCAGATGTGCTTGATTATCTGTGGTATATAGAATAATAGAACAAGAAAACACAAGGTTCCAAGAGGAGTATATCTCAATAACCCTGGTTCCTAGAATGGTAGAGAAGGAAGAGACAGAAGAAAGGCAGAAAGTAAAAAGACTCAGATGGGATATACAGGGGCAGGAGGCATGAGACTTAGACACAGAACAGATATAGAGTTCAAATGTATCTATATATTTATTTGAATCACAAAACCAACAAAACTTAAAGCATGAGGTCCAAACTACAGCACCAATTTAAAAAATGTGCCTGCTGGGGCCAGAGAGATAGTACAACAGGTAAGGTGCTGGCCTTACACGCTGCAGACCTGAGTTTGATCCAGGCATAGCAAATATTCTCAAGAGTGTTGTCTGAGTGCAGAGCCAGAAGTAACTCCTGAGAATCACCATGCATGGCCCTAAAAACAAAAACAAACAAAAATAGTGCCTGTAAAGGATTGGGTGTGGTAAGAAAACTGGGGGTATCTGTGGAGGAAAATTGACCCACTTTATGAGACTGCTGTTGACGCCAAAAATTCAACTATGAACAACTTTGTAAATTGTGGTGCCTAAGTAATTTAAGATAATCCAAAAATCATGTACTATGAATAAAATTGAAAATTTTTATTTAGAGCTTTTGTTTTTAATAATATTGTGGAATAATTAACATATTTTGGAACAATTAACATTTTTAAAACCATACTTTTCATTTATTTTTGTGATGCACTCATCTCATTAGCTGGTATTAATATTTTAAAATGTCAGTGCTAATGTTTTATGTCAAAAAGTTGTCTATTCTAAGTATACAACTTAATATGATCTAGTCTATTGAGAGCAACAGCAGCATTTCAGAAACTGTTTTAAGGGGCAGAATGATAGTAAGCAAGTATGGCATTTGCCTAATTTGTGACCAACTCAGATTGACTCCTGGCATTCCATTTGGTTCCTTGAGTCCTCCAAGAATGATACCTGAATGTAAAATAAGGAGTAAATTTTGAGCACTGGGGATAAAAATGTCCCTCCAAATAAAAAGTTGTTTTAAGTAAAATGACTATTTTAAAAGAAGAAGGCCCATATGCAACAACATTGGGATCATGTGGTATAAGAGATAAAAATCAAGTTTCCCGCATGTCCAAGGCATGTGCTTTACCACTTAAGTCAAATTCCTAGTTCTAAAATAGTATTTAAGTATGCTCATACTTCCAGTTCATGAGTAGTAATGATTTTTCATTTTCTTTGTATAATTCTCCATTTCTCTCAGCAGTGTCTTATAGTATTCGATGTCTAGATCTATTACCTCTCTGTTAGATTTATTCCCAAGAATTTAATATTTTTGATAGAAATAGTTTCCTGTTCTAGTGTACTGTGCATAGAGATGATTCTGTATCCTGCCACTTTTCTGAACCCATTAAGTATCTCAAGAAACTTTTGTGCAGTATTTTGAGTTTTCTATGTAACATCTCACCAATAAAATCTATACTATAATATATAGTAATTTGAATGCAATAGAAACGTTGTGCAATATAAATTTACTTTTCTGAACACAGTTTTTTACTATTTACTTTAGAATATTTAAGTTTTATCTCTTTTCCTTTATTTTGACAATAACTGAAAGGCAACAGGTCCATGTTCAAAGTTATATAAACATCTGTGCTTGTGTACTTAAGTTACATAAATGTCTTGCAAAACTGAAATCAAATGATAATATAAATACAAGAAGAATCTTAAAGTGCAGTGTCCATAGGTCTCATTTTAATAGGTTGGTCTCGACCTATGAATAATTCTAAAGATTGGGAAAAAGGTATACAACCAGAAATTTCTCATGTAATTTTATTAACTGTTGTTATTATTCCTAGCTCTATAATTTATTTCACTAACATTTAGAAATATTACAGAGACCAAGGTACTAAATTATTGTGAGAGGCATAAAACCACATAATATACACATGTTAAAAGAAATACAGGGGACGGAGAGAAAGCAAGAAGGTCGGACGTTTGCCTTGCATGCAGAAGGACAATGGTTCGAATCCCAGCATCCCATATGGTCCTCTGAGCCTCCCAGGAGCGAATTCTGAGCATAGAGCCAGGAGTAACCCCCGAGCACTGTTGGATGTGGACACCCCTCCCAAAAAAGAAAGAAGTACAGTTGCAAATATCATTTCTTCTCTAAATATTTTGTGCCATAGAGATCTTTCAGTATTTCAAGTCCCAATTATATTCTAGAAGTACCCATATGAGACCTGAGTTAGGACTCCCCATGTGGGCACCAAGTGCCTGAGCTCCCTGGTGAGTCCCCACTCCCCATGTTGGTGCCCTAGACCCACGCCTACCGCTGCCACCCCGAGTGCCCCGCCCCAGGGACCACAGGCCCAAAAACGGAGAGTGGACTGGGTGAGTCCCCACTTCCCATGTGGGCGCTCTAGACCCCTGCTCATCACCACCCTGAACGCCCTGCCCCAGGGACCCCAGGCTCGAGCGGAGAGTGGACCGGGTGAGTCCCCACTCCCCATGTGGGCGCCCGAGACCCGCATCCCATCGCCACCCTGCACGCCTCTCTCCAGAGTCCCCAAGCCTGAGCAGAGTGTAGGAGGGGTAAGAAGAACACTGCACCTAACTCACTCTGCGCCACAGGGACAGGCTAGGACCATTAGACTGGGTGAGATTGGGCCTGCCACCTCGACCTCTGGGTGACCTAGAGCAGCCTACCCCCCTGAGCCCAGAGTGGACCTGGGACTCCCCAAGGGTTGAGGGCCGTGGTCGGCAGGGTTTGGCTGAGGGAATTTTTTTTGTTGGAGTCCGGAGGGGGCGGAACTCCATTGACTTCCAGATAGGGGAGGGAAGACAGAGAGCTAGGCACAACAGCATTCAAAACCATTGTGGCCAGGAGCGGAACTGCAACGGCTGGCAAGAATAGGGAGAGGGAATAGGCCAGACCCACTGAAGGAAGTGACAGAGCTGACTCCCAGGTGTGTGGGGGGGGGCAAAGGAGCCAGGCCCAACAACGCCCTCCAGCATTGTACCAGGAGCGGAACTGCACTGGCTGGCAACAAAAGGGAAAAGCAATGGATCAGGCCACAGAGAGCACAGGAGAAGCAGAACCTCAGCGAGCTCACCCAACAGACCCCTCTAGAAACACATTCAGGGAGGGGACCCATCCCCACGCGAAAGGGGACCAAAGCAGGCTGAATTTGGAAGGCACTGTACTACAAGCCACACCAATAAATGTAAAGAAATATGGGTAAATCAAGGAGAACCCTAACATATGGAGACACGGAGACAAACCCTAGCAAGTTTCCAAGTCCACCAAAACGCAAAGATCCATTGAAAGAAGACCTAAAAGCAGCCATGAGAAAAAAATGCAAGAATTGATAAAACAAATGAAGGAAACCCTAGTGCCTGAATACAAGAAATCTATGAAGGAACACATCAGCCTAATTAAAGAAGAATTGTCAAAGAATATGAGAGATTCCATACAAAGGGAAATAAAGGAGTTAAAAGACACCGTAACAAGCCAAATGAGCATGATCACACAGATGAAGAAGCATATTGAAGACCTTGAACAAAAACTGCAAACAGAAAACGACTAAGAAACCAGCAAGGAAATAAAAGGCAAAGCACTAGAAGGAAAAGTCCAGTATCTAATAAACAAGGACAAAAGAAATAACCTAAGAATAGTGGGTATACCAGAAGGGAAGAAAATAGAAAAAGGGGAAGAACAAGTAGTCAGAGAAATAATAACAGAAAACATTCCCATCCTCTGGAAAGAAAATTCAGTGCAAATCCAGGAAGTGAAGTGAGTCCCTAACAAAATAGTCCCTAATAAATCAACACCAATACATATAGTAATCCAAATGGCAAAAAAACAAAGAGAAAGATGATCTCCTTAAAGCAATAAGGAAGAAAAAACCTTCAAATACGAAGGAAGGGACATAAGAATCAAACCAGATCTCCCATTTGAAATAATTCAAGCAAGAAGAGAGTGGAACAACATATTTAAATTCCTGAATGAAAGAAATTTCCAACCTAGGGTCCAATATCCAGCAAAACTCTCATTCATATGGGAGGGCAGACTAAAAACATTCTCTAACAAAAACGATCTTGCATTATTTGCACACAGACACACACACACAAAAAAAAACCGATCCTAAATAACCTACTCAGAGACGAATTACACAATCCAAACACCCGACTGTAACAACTACCACCCTACACAACACAACTGCACAACAGTCCTCTCTGCCAATAATCTCCCTAAATGTTAACGGACTAAACTCTCTCATTAAGAGACACAGTCGAGAACTGGATTAGAAAACATAAACCGAATTTCTGCTGCCTGCAAGAAACACACATACACCTACAGGACAAACACAGGCTTAGAATAAAAGGATAAAAATTAATTATTCAGGCTAATAGAAAACAAAAAAGAGCAGGGACAGCCATTTCTTATATCATACGTAAGTCCATTCAACCTCAATAAAGTGATCGGGGACAAAGAGGGACATTATGTACTTATCAGGGGAACACTAGACCAAGAAATATTAACCCTAGTCAATATTTATGCACCTAATGTAAAGCCAGCAAAATATGTGAGACAGCTGCTCGCAAGCCTGAGAAACACATGAAGGGCAATGTGATAACTGTAGATTTCAATACTCCACTATCACCACTGGATAGATCCACCAAACAGATAAACAGCAGAGAAATAAGAGCCCTAAATAAAAAATTAGAAGATCCAGGACTAATAGGCTTATATAGGACCCAGAAAGCAGAATACACATTCTTCTTAAGCCCACATGGAACCTTCTACCAGAATAGATCATGTCCTAGGATACAAATCTAACCTATATAAGACCACAAATGTAAGGATCATTAGAAGCACCCTATCAGATCACTATGCAACAGAGGTCAAAATTGACTACAAGAAGAAGCAAAGGAGAAAAACTAATACCTGGAGATTAAACAACATGCTACTCAACAACAGCTGGATCAAAGAGCAAATCAAGGAAGAAATATAAAGATTCCTTGAAACAAATGATAATGAATAGACAACCTGTCAAAATCTGTGGGACACAGCAAAAGCAGTAATTAGGAGGAAACTCATAGCAATATAGGCCTATGTCAAGAAACAGAAAAATGACAAAACCAACTGTTTAAAGCAGGGGTCTTCAAACTACAGCCCACAGGCCACATATTGTATTTATTCCCATTTTGTTTCTTCACTTCTAAATAAGATATATGCAGTGTAAATAGAAATTTGTTCATAATTTTTTTTACTATAATCTGGCCCTCCAACAATCTGAAGGACAGTGAACTGGTCCCCTGTTTAAAAAGTTTGAGGACCCCTGGTTTAAAGGATCACTTCAAAGAATTGGAACAACAACAGCAAAGAAAACCAACCACAGCCAGAAGGCAAGAAACAATAAAAACCAGAGCAGAAATAAACATAGAAACTAAGAAAGTACAAAAAATCAATGAGATCAGGAGCTGGTTTTTTGAAAAAAATTAAACAAGATAGACAAAGCACTGGCAAAACTCACCAAAAAAAAAAAAAAAAAAAAAAAAAAAAAGGAAAACACCCAAATCAGTAGGATCACAAATGAAAGGGGAGAGATTACAACAGAACCCCAAGAAATACAACATATCATGAGATCACATTATGAACAACTATACTCAGTTAGGCTAGAGAACCCAGTAGAAATCGACAGATTCCTGGAAAAATACCAACTTCTGAGACTGGATAAGGTAGACCTAGAAAGCTTAAACAGACCACTCAATTCAGAGGAAATTGAAGATGTAATTAAGAAACTCCCTCGGGGCCGGGCGGTGGCGCTGGAGGTAAGGTGCCTGCCTTGCCTGCACTAGCCTAGGACGGACCGCGGTTCGATCCCCCGGGGTCCCATATGGTCCCCCAAGAAGCCAGGAGCAACTTCTGAGCGCATAGCCAGGAGTAACCCCTGAGCGTCACAGGGTGTGGCCCAAAAACAAAAACAAAAACAAAAACAAAAAAAGAAACTCCCTAAGAACAAAAGTCCAGGACCTGAATCCAAATTGGGAAAGAGGAACTCAAACTGTCTTTTTTTGCAGATGATATAATGATATACATCGAAAACCCTAGAGTCCACAGTAAAACTAGATACAATTAACCAATACAGCAAAGTGGCTGACTACAAAGTCAATACACAAAAGACAGTAGCATTTCTCTGTACAAATAACGAAGTTGAGGAGAAAGAGATAAAAAATTCAACTCCATTTAAAATAGTATCAAAAATATAAAGTACCTAGGAATCAATCTTACAAGGGAAGTGAAGGACTTATACAAGGGAAACTTCAAAACACTCCAGAAATAAATTGAAGAGGATCTAAGGAAATGGAAGAACATCCCATGCTCATGGGTAAGTAGAATCAACATAGTCAAAATGACTATCCTACCCAAATTACTATATAGAATTATTGCAATACTGATCCAAATTCATTCTTTAAAAAATTAAAACAATCAATCATAAAATTCATCTGGAACCACAAAAGATCCAGGATAGTCAAACACATTTTGAAAAACAAGAAGCAGGGCCCGGAGAGATAGCACAGCGGTGTTTGCCTTGCAAGCAGCTGATCCAGGACCAAAGGTGGTTGGTTCGAATCCCAGTGTCCCATATGGTCCCCCGTGCCTGCCAGGAGCTATTTCTGAGCAGACAGCCAGGAGTAACCCCTGAGCATAGCTGGGTGTGGCCCAAAAACCAAAAAAAAAAAAAAGAAAAAAGAAAAACAAGAAGCTGGGTGGCATCTATTTATGTAACTTGAAACTATATTATAAAGCCATAGTGATCAAAACAGCATGGTACTGGTACAGAGACAGGACCTCAGACCAGTGGGTTAGAACAGAATTTTCAGACATACACCCCAGATATACAGTCAACTAATATTTGATAAAAGAGCCAAGGACTTGAAATGGAACAAAGAAAGTCTTTTCAACAAATGGTGTTGGTACAACTGGAAAACCACATGTAAGAAACTGAAAATTGACCCATACCTCACTCCTTAAACAAAAGTCAATTCAAAATGGATCAAAGATCTTGAAATCAGACCCGTATCTATAAAGTTTATTGAGAATAAAATAAGCAGAACACTCGAAGACCTATATATCAAAAAGGTCTTTGAGGACAGAGTACCAGTGGTAAGAACTTTAGTGTCAAAGATAAACAAATGGGACTACATCAAACTAAAAAGCTTCTGCATGGCAAAAGAAACCCTTCTTAACACAAGAAGACAGTTAACTGACTGGAAAAAAAATCTTTCACTCAACATATCAGATAAATGGCTGATATCCAGAATATACAAAGCACTCAGAAAGCTGAGCCCCCCCCCCCCAAACCAAATAAAGTCATAAAAAATGGGAAGATGAAATGAATAGACACTTCTTTGAAGAAGACAGAAAGATGGTCAACAAACACATGAAAACATGCTCACCTTCACTTATCATCAGAGAAATCCAAATCAATGAGGTACAATGTGGTACAATGAGGTACCACATCACACCAGTGAGAAAGGCTCAACAAAAAAAAATAATGGAAACAGTCTCTTTTGGTGGGGATGTGGTATGAAAGGCACTCTCATCCACTGCTGGTGGGAATGCCCCCTAGTCCAAGCTCTATGGAGAACAGTCTGTAGAGTGCTCAAGGAACTGAGAATTAAGCTGCCATTTGACCCAGCAACTGCTCTCCTAGGTATCTACCCCCAAGTCGGAAGGACATTAATCCCAAAATATGTGTGCACTCCACTCTTTATAGCAGCACTCAGTATAATAGCCAAGTCTTGGAACCAACCTGGATGTCCAACAACAGATGAATGGATTATTAAGATGTGGTATCTATACACAATGGAATACTAGATGGCAGTCAGAAATGATACAATCACAGACTTTGCAGCAATGTGGATGGATCTAGAACATATTATGTTAAACGTAGTAAGTCAGAAGACGAAAGATAAATACAGAATGATAGCACTATTCTGAAACACCTAGAACATACACCTTATATACAACTAATACTCAACAATCAAATAGGAGGGTTTAACAGGGTAGAAACTCCAAACACTGTAACAGTCAACAAATACGGAGAGCTCAAAGAGATAGCACAGTGATGTTTGCCTTGCAAGCAGCCAATCCAGGACCAAAGGTGGTTGGTTCGAATCCCGGTGTTCCATATGGTCCCCCATGCCTGCCAGGAGCTATTTCTGAGCAGACAGCCAGGAGTAACCCCTGAGCACTGCTGGGTGTGGCCCAAACAAAAACAAACAAACAGAAAAAAAAAAACCAAATATCGGAAAGTAGTGCCCAAAACATGAAAGAAGAACAACACAAACTCTTGACTACACATTATACCACAAAGAAACCAACAACAGCAGAAACAGTAGCACAGAGAGAACAGGTATATAATTAGCCTTCTACCACAAAGGCCCATAATATTCCCTTAGGGATCTTATACAGAAATACTCATAAAGAATACCATGGGAAATCACTGACTCCAACAGAAACATCTCATAACAATATGTCTTAATGCCTTAATCTTACAATATTTTAAATAAACTCTCAGCTTTTCTGTCCACAGGCATTCTTGGATATGAAGGATGGACAAACTAAGATAGCATATCGGGGCTCAGTCACACAAGATACCATACCCGGCTTACACTACGAGAATGTCCCAAGAAAACTCTTTAACATACACTTTATCTCTAGGTTATACCTTCTTTTAGGACTTGAAGCACGTGACGAGCCAGACCACCGAAGCAGCAACAGTAACCTACAGACTTATACTACAGGCCCTACTCACTAAACAAATTCAAGCAAACTAGAATTCCCTTTCTCTTTTCTCCTCTCTTTTCACTACTTTCTTCTTTTTTTTTCTTCTTTTCTCTTCTCCTTTTCTTTTTAATGTATTTTCTCTTTGCTTCTTTCCTGCCTCTTCTATATACTTTCCTCTCCCCCACCCTTTGGATATCCGACTATCCCTGCACCCCCCAACCCCATCCAGATTTCCCACCTTATTAAAACTCTTCACCCTCAGTTCTTAATCCATTAGGCATCAAGACTGACCTTCTAATCCAATGAACCACTATCCAGCACCCAAGTGAAGGGACACCCAGTCAAACCCACACCTCATCCCTGGCAAGAAGACCCAACCAACTCCCCTGCTGACTCATGCTGCGCATCCCTCCTTACCAACTCTTCCTAATATGGACTGTTACCTGAAAACGCACTTAGCTCTAAAAGTACCCCCAAAGCAAGAACTCTTCCTAAGACACACTAAAAAAGGGGGAAATCTTATGTATAAAAACGAGCTCTTATCTACTAGAGATAAGACCTCATACTTGTTTACCATACAGGGACATCTCCCACCCTGAAAATATGTCACATGGACCCAACTTAGACCCCAGGTGATTAGACATTCGTCCAGCCTTGAACCCTGGATCCCAGATATAGAAATGACACAGTTCTTCACAACAGCTACAGGAAACAAATCCCGTCTGGGACATCCTTAATATTGCTGGGACACCATCAAGTGCCAGCTCTAAAATGATATCCTGACAACGATGAAAATGCGAACAACTTGACCTAAGAGCAGGTTAGCCTACCCCACCAGCTAACGATAAGACAAAATCAGAAGACTTGTCACCCTTTGGTCTGTCCAAAAGCCAAGATTGCGATCTACAGATGATTGGTTGATAGAACCATGACCGGACTATATGTATCCTGGGACCAATAAAAAAGCCCTAGTCTAGAGTTTGAGCTATGGCCTGCACAACAACTATGATCTCCAGTTCGAAATGTCTGTCTGAGAAAATTGCAACGGAATGGGTCTTCTGGAAACATCCTAGGATCAACGCAAAGACCAAGACCACCAACCACAGAAGATAGATTAAAATGACACTGAGGGAGCAGAACTTCTAGAACCACAAAGAAAGACTTCATCATAAGTTCCACCCCTTGACTTATATAGATACCAAGATCTTTAGATACAGAGGTCTGACTTTATCACCCAGGATGGAGCAGAAGTCTTCCAAACAGCACTAAAGCACCAAGGGGAGAGTAAATGAACCTGTACGAAGACTATAGTTATTCCCATGACAATATATTCCAAGGGTGGAGAAACCCTGTAGCTCTTAGGCCCAGGGAATTCCTTTTCGAATGACCCCAATATTTACTGTGCCTGTACAGGAGGGAAAAAAAATAAGCACAAACAATTTTTCTTTTTTTTTTTTATTTATCTATCTAGTTTTTGTCGATTTCATTGTTTTGATGTGGTTATTGAAGTTGTTGTCTCCATTTATATTTATATATTTATTTTCTTTCTTTCTTTTCTTTCTTTATGTGCTCTACCATGTTTTTATTTCAAGATCATGGCTTTTATGTGGTTCTTACCTTTTTTGTTGGAGTGCTCACTGGATATTTTATTTGACACTTCTTTTTGTACTGTTGGGGTGATTTACCCTTTTCCCCTTTGTCTCTCAAACCGATGATGAGAGCCTCTAGGACTCCACCCATTTTTGGCATATTTGATTTTTACCCCAGTTTATTACTTTTCTCTTCTTCAAACAAAACCATGTAACTTGATCTATCTAGTCCCGCCTCCCAGTTACAGGAGGAAATAAGGGAGCTACCAAGACCAAACAGTTGTAAGACCACTAAGTAGCAAGTTAGGCACAGAGGAGACCATGTATTCTTGCAGCCCTGGGGGTGAGGGAGGAATATATGGGAGGTAGGATGGGAACGGAGGTGTAGGGAGAACAATTCGGTGATGGGAATCCCTGATATTAAGTTAACATGTACCTAAAATATTATTGTCAACAATATGTAAGCCACTATGATCAAAACAAAAATTATATTAATAATAAAAAAGTTATATTTGCATTAAACATTAGGGTTTAATAAAAAAGATCAATTTGGAAAGAAAAAAAAAGAGAGACCTGAGTTAGGGCTATTGTCATTGTTCTCCAATGCCTTTTATACTATTTCAGCAGTTAAATATTATTAATTCAATAATTAATTATTAAATTGCATAGGTAAAGAAATCTCTTTAGAATAAAATGAATTAGGGCCAGGCGGTGGCGCTAAAGGTAAGGTGCCTGCCTTGCCTGCGCTAGCCTTGGATAGACCGCGGTTCGATCCCCCGGTGTCCCATATGGTCCCCCAAGCCAGGAGCAACTTCTGAGCACATAGCCAGGAGTAACCCCTGAGCGTTACCGGGTGTGGCCCAAAAACCAAAAACCAAAGAAAAAAAAAAAAGAATAAAATGAATTAAATAATAAGTAGTTTTCCTCTTGCAAAAAACACATAAAAAGGTCATTTAGCATTTTAGTTATAAAATATCTGACCACCAATATTCAGACAAAATAAATCTTTTAAATTCCCAAATAATATCATCTTCTTGTTGATTCATACTCTTAAATATATGTAGAAATAATTTTGAGCCTGTTTAAATTTTTTTTTTGATTTTTGGTTTTTGGGTCACACCCAGCAGTGCTCAGGGGTTACTCCTGGCTCCACGCTCAGAAATCGCTCCTGGCAGGCTTGGGGGACCACATGGGACACCGGGATTTGAACCAATGACCTTCTGCATGAAAGGCAAATGCCTCACCTCCATGCTATCTCTCCAGCCCCTAATTTTTTTCTTGATGTTAATAAACATTACACTGCTAATTGGATATTTAAGTATTCTCATACTTCCAGTTCATGAGCAGAAATGATTTTTCATTTCTTTGTATAATTCTCCATTTCTCTTAGCAGTGTCTTATAGTATTCAATGTCTAGCTCTACTACCACTCTGTTAGATTTACTCCCAAGAATTTAATATTTTTGATACAAATATAAATAACCAAATAGCTATTTATAAATAGCTAAATAGCTCTAAATAGCTGCAAACTTTAAGACATGCAGAGGGGTTTGCCAGTCTATATCAGAACTCAAATTAGATGTAAAATACTTAAAGTTACGATAAAATTGTAAAAAAAAAAAAAGTACCATACAAAAGAGAGAAAAAAATTAAATTTATGTTTCAGCTTAAAATTAATTCAGTACCTATTCATAGAGAAACAAAATAAGAGTACACTTCTAGATGGCTTGCTCAAGTCTAAGTCTCTGTGGATCATGCTAAGGTTAGACCTCCATTGGTCTAAACAGGACTACTACATACAGTATGAGATTTGAGTCTCAAAACCTACATGCACAGCAAGAAGTCGGAGTGCTAGGCTAACAGATAAGTGCTTGCCTTGCATGCATGCGGCCAACCTGATTTCTAACTTCGGTATTCCATGATTCCAGAAGCACATCAGCAGTAATTCCTGAGTACAGACCCAGGAATAAACATTGAGCACGGGTGGACCCAATCTAAAAAAACAAGCAAACAAAAAACCAAAAACCTGGGAAGTAGTCCTAAACTATGATACTAAAAGATTAAAATTGTTCTAATGTAGGGGCCGGGCGGTGGCGCTGGAGGTAAGGTGCCTGCCTTGCCTGCGCTAGCCTAGGACGGACCGCGGTTCGATCCCCCGGTGTCCCATATGGTCCCCCAAGAAGCCAGGAGCAACTTCTGAGCGCATAGCCAGGAGTAACCCCTGAGCGGCACAGGGTGTGGCCCAAAAACCAAAAAAAAAAAAAAAATTGTTCTAATGTAGATCATGTTCCACTGTTTCATAAGTAAGGAAGTGGTGGGGGTCTCTGAACTATTTTATAGAATGGGAATGTCTTTTGGAATTATACTTCTAAGAACTGCTTTTTAAAATAGCTGTAATATTGTAGTAATATTGTAGTAAGCATTCCCTACTGTCAAAACAAAAGTTGGGCTCAATCTACCTATAGAGTTCAGTAAGAATTTGACATGTAAAGATGACTGGCATGATTCCAGATACTGGCTACTAGATCTTTTAAAATATCTGTATTTCCATTAGTATATACATATATTGATTAGCAAGTGAATAAATGGAAAACACCTGGAGAGATAGTTAAGCACCACAGCCAACCCAAGTTTTCAATCCCTGGTACCCTATATGGATCCCTGTGTCTACTAGAAATGTTTTCTTTTTTCCTTTTATTTAAACACATGGTTATAAAGTTGTTCGTGGTTGGGTTTCAGTCTCACAATGTACATCAACCTTTACCCATACACATTTCCCAACACTAATATCACCCATTTCCCTGCCTGCTCCTTTCTCCCTCCCTTGCTTCCTCCTCTCTCCCACTTTATCTTTGTTTAGAACCCAGTTCTTGTCCAGAGTGGTAAGTTCCAACTATCATTGTCGTAGTGATTCCTTCTCTACTCTAACTTCACTCAATGCTCTTTGTGTCAAGCTTTTTACCATGGACGAGTCATCCTGTCCCTCATCTCAACTGTTTCTGTACATTACCACCAGGTTGCTTTTATTTTTCTTATATTCCACAAATAAGTGAGATTACTCTATGCCTATCTCTCTTCCTCCAACTCATTTCACTAAACATAATACTCTCCATATCCATTCATTTATAAGTCAATTTTACGACTTCATTTTTCCTAACCATTGTGTAGTCCTCTATAGTGTGGATGTACTACAGTTTCTTTGGCCACTCCTCTGTCCTAAATGACTTGGGTTGTTTCCAGATCCTGGCTATTGTAAATAGTGCCGCAATGAGCATAGGAGTGCAGAGGGCTTTTCTGCATCGTGTTTTTTAATTATCAGAGATGAGAAATATGTTCTGTAAGGAATGTAATTAGGTAGGAATCCATTAATACAATCCAATGAAAAAATTCCATTCAAGTACAGATAATTTGCCAAAAGAAGCATGTCCTTGAATCATACTGAGATATGCTAAGTTGCAGAATGTCAGAGAAATGTAGGGTGTGTGTGTTTTTTCAGAGTTCTCCTAAAGATTCTCAAGTGGATTTGAAAATCAAGAATTCTAAGAGAATGTATGAGGGAAATAGAAAGCTTGTCTAGAGTACAAGCGGGGGTTGGGTGGGGAGAAGGGAGATTTGGGACATTGGTGATGGGAATGTTGCACTGGTGCTGGGTGGTATTTTTTACATGACTGAAACCCAAACACAATCATATATGTAATCAAGGTATTTAAATAAAATATATAAAAAAGAGTAAAAAAAAAAGAAAATCAAGAATTCTACAGGAGCCACATAAGAAAAAAAAGAGATTAGTATTATTGTGAAATCCTTATATATAACCAGCAATAAATTATTTTACTTGGCCAGATTATGTTGGCAGGAAGGAAGTAGGGTCTCTTGTTACACATTTTTAGCAGGTAAAATAATTTCTAGTGTAGAAAATAAGGAGGGAGTTTCATACTTGAATGAAAGATTTCACAGAAACATAATAGAAAACACAGTGAACAATGTATTCTATCTGAGATTCTGAAAAGTGTAAATTTATATGTTAATTTTGTGATTAGGATGCTTAAGAATGAAGTGAAAAATGTAGTCAGGTGATTTTTCCAGGTTTAATGCAAACTTATAAACTGAGAGTAGTAGCATCACTATTTGCATATTCTAGGAACACCCTGAGAAATGACAAACAGTACAAGCTACTAAAAGGAAAAGAGATAAAAGACCAGAAAACCATGTCTCTGAACATATTTTTAAAAGAAAAATGTAAAATATTTTTTCCTATTAGGGGGAAAAATTTATTCTACAGAAAGTTTACCCTCTGAAAAATAGACTGACTGATATATCTAAAGGAAATACAGTGGTCCCACTATTTCTTAAAAGGAGAGAAGGGATCAGGGATACAGCTCAAAGTGATGGAATACATTTCTTGTATAGACTAGATCCAGAGTTTGATACCAGCACCACATATATCCCCAATAACTCCAACGTATCCCTGGTGACGCCTAAACACCACCAAATTGGCTATAGCAGACCATTACCACAGTGTTTGAGCAGTGTAGCATCACCAGCTGCACACACTGAATAAACAGACCCAGAAGTTGGGTTGGCATGGGACAGCCAGAAATAAATAGCCACAGGGCACCCTGAACACTTCTTAGTTGCCCCAAAATATAGCATCTTAAGTATCTTAAACATACATTTGCTATTCTATCTATTTTCTATATTAGAGAGGGTTGAGCACTGACTGAGATATTCTGGAGTCAGGATTACTGGGAATATGAATATGCAGAGAAATCAAGAGACGTTCTTAAAATTGATAACTCAGATAAATTTAAAAAAAAATAAGGACGGTGAACCATCTCCTCAATACTCTCTTCAGTGTGATCCCAACGAGAAGCAATTTATGATATACTCCTAGGTGTTTCATTTCCTTCATGCCTAAATAACACATGATACAGTGTATGTTTTGACTCGATAGCTCCCATGACCAACAGAGTATGTCACAGCTACAAAGACATCGAAAGAATAAAATTACATATGTAATAAATGAATCTTTCCTTAATATCATCACTTTAATTATACAAATTCTCCTTTTCCTAGTGAATACCCAGAAATTTTATGGAATTATAGAGAAATTAAAATATGTACTACCCCTATGACCCACCAAATTAGTATTTAAAAACAAAATGAGAAGTGAGGTAAAAAAAAATCAGAGCAGAACAAACCAAGAATCCTGGAAAAAAGTAAACAACATAATCTGTTCATAGCTACCATTTGTTTAATAGTTTGGGATGAACTAGCATATTAATCCTTTTTGGCAACTTTAATTACTAATAAGTTTTGTCATTGGGAATAGCCAAAGCTTTCATTAAATACATTATAACGTGTTTCCATATGTTACACCGAAGCAGATACTCTTCTGAATTGGAAGATGTAATCATCACAGAGACTCAAGGGTATACATATCCCTTGAGGAGGATAGGAATACACCTCAATATCCCCAGATGTTAGATGAAACCAAGTCTAAGTGAATCAAAAATCTATTTCTTGATTTGGTCCCAAAGCAGCATCACAAAGGATTGAAATATTTTCATCCCTAAATGTGTTGGAGAAATCAACTGGCTTTTAGAAAATAAAGTGAATACATGCTTTCCCCTTTATTGTTTCTTATTTTTTATTTTCAATTTTGTTCTGGGGCTACCTTACTATTTTCAAGGCTTACTCCAGTGTATTTAGTGTTCAATCTTGTCAGGTCTAAGGGGACCATATGTGGTGTGGTGTTGGGGACAGCCAGGGGTCTCAAACTCACAGCCCACGGGCCGTTTGCGGCCCTCCATACAACATTTTGTGGCTCGCGGCCAGCCTTCAAATATCGCAGTATTTGCGATTATTCGCTTACCGAATAATCGCAATAAAAATCACAATTAGTAAGAAAAAATCGCATTACACATTCACATACCCCGAGCATTTCCATTCGGGGTATGCAAATGTTTAATGCAATTTTTTGCGATTATTTTTCTTACTAATGTGATTTTTTATTGCAAATATCCGGTAAGTGAAATCCCTTATGTGGCCCTGCCTCACCCCGACTTTGCCTTTTGCGGCCCCCAGGTAAATTGAGTTTGAGACCCCTGGGATAGACATCAAAGTACAAGAAAGTGTCTCTACCCACCATAAAACTCTTTGGCCCTATACTAAATTTTTTTTTTTTTTTTTGGTTTTTGGGTCACACCCAGCAGCACTCAGGGGTTACTCCTGGCTCTATGCTCAGTAATCACTCCTGGTAGGCTCGGGGGACCATATGGGATGCCGGGATTCGAACCACTGTCTGTTTGTCCTTCTGTATGCAAGGCAAATGCCTTACCTCCATGCTATTTCTCCGGCTCCTACACTAAATTTTTAAAAGACATTTGTTTCATTGGTAATTTGGTAATTATTATCCAAAAGATATCATAAACCAGATAAAATATGTTCCCTCTTAAATTAACTGAAATTGTTATTAAAACACCTAAGATGTTGAGCAATTGCACAGTACTAAAACCCAATTTCATTTATGCTATCAAAATATTAAGATAAAAATATACTTTAGTACTCATGGATGCAATTGTTGATGTGCTAAGGAGAAAAATATTATCAATAAATGAAGCATTGCAATGTATACATATTTTGAAAAGGATTAAGGAAAAATGACTTGTCATGGTTTTGATCTTATTATATAAAAGGAGTCAACTTCCTCTTTAGAGATTCATCAGTTCTCTCAAGGCCTCTGGGTAGCCTAAATGATTCTGCAAGTGCTATATTATTCCAAACTTTCATAATGCAACATAATGTAATTTAGGTGAACAAGAATTGATGCACCTAGTAAGAGCTACTCTTTTCTCACTGATGGTATCAGATCTAATAGGTGGAGAAATGTGCTGAATTGTCATAGCATCCATTTCAATGAAAAAAATCACTACAGCATAGAAATATTTATGGAACTGCTGACAACATATCAATTAATAATGCCTGCCAGATACAAAAAGAGAATATTCTATCCTTTATAAGTTGAGAAAGAGCCAAGTCAAGACTTAATTTCATACAGCCTCTCATATTGCAACACAGCAAATAATTTCACCTCTGATGGACTGCTCAAACCTGATTGAAATTTTGCTAATAACTGGAGCAAAGCTTAGAAGCAAGCTAGCCATACAGCACAGTAAAATCCAACACACCAAAACAGAGAGAGAAAAAAAATATATGTAAAGGTTCACGTACATGAGGTATCTGACTTAGAAAGAAAACCTAGATACTGATAAACTCTTCAGGGGAATGCCAGAGGAACTGGCAGGGTATACTTCTTTTTACAGTGTCTTTGTGTTGTTTTTATTTCTACTTGTTTTAAAACTGTGGGTGTAGTTTCATTACTGAAAAAGATATTTTTAAAAGAATGGCTTAAGAACAGATGAAGTAGAAGTACAAGAGTAAGTTAGCAAGCTGTTAAATAATTTTTTTTTAATTTCAAATGTCACTAAGGAATAAAAGAAGATAATTTTACTTGTTGGCCTAAAGATAAATTGACTTACAATTTGTAAGAGAGATAGTCAATAGCTAAATATGCCTTATAAACCTTAGCAGTTACTTTTACAAATTGGCTGTCTTTGGGCAATTAGCATCTACTTTCTCGTTTGTACATGATTGTAATTATACTCATGTGCTTTCATATTTGTGTATGGCAGGGGGCAAATTGGGTGTAACCAAGAATGATTACCTGGAATGAGAGTAGGTCTTATTAACTTAAGGAATGGATCCTTTTACAGTTTAGAGTTTAGCTCTGTACTAAGAGGATTTCAACTCTGATGAGATTTTGAAGATAGTAAGACCATTCTCCAATATTAAATGTAAATAGGAGCTCGAGCAATAATAGCATAGCGGTAGAGCATTTGCCTTGCACATAGCCAACCTGGGATGAACCTGAGTTTGATTCCATGCATCCCATATTATTCCCTGAGCCTGTCTGAGCACAGAGCCAGGAGGAATGTCTGAGCACTACAAGGTGTGGCCCTAAAACAAAAAACAAAGTAAGTAAAAATAAATAGAAGTAAAGAAGCACAATACAATGGAAGATCTTTCTACTGTAAAATATTTCTCTTTATTTACAGTCTATTCCTTCAGCTAAAATCTAAATCTTCCTCACCAGTGATAACTATCTTCAGTTACTGAGATCCTTTTTTATATATGTTTTTATATGTTTTTATACATTTTCATGGGTCTATATGCCTGGAAAGTTATCAGAAACATTTAGTAAAGTTTAGTATAAACGTTCCTTTGTTTACTTAAAATTTTAAAAACAAAGATCTAGCTAACAAAGCATTTATTAAACACTGCCTATGCCTGTAATTATTAATCATAAATGTCCTTCCAAAATAGTTAGATTTCTAAATACCTTAACTTTGTAAGCATTCAATAGTAAAATATCATTTTCTTTTATTTTCTTTTTCATGCTTAAACCAGGGCTAAATCTGTAGGCAAAACACATTCCACTCATGTTAATAACAGTTGCATCAGCAAAACTTCTCTCCACCTGTCTTTAATCTTTTGGAAAATTTAACTGGTTTTTCACGTTTAAAAAATAATCTCTGAGAGTATCTAGGAGTAGTCCCTGAGAAATGTTGCCTAACCCCATGTCTGACAATATAAAAATTAATTATATAATATACATAAATCATATAATTAATTTATATATTTGGGCCAGAGTGATAGCGCAGCAGTAGGGATTTTGCCCTGCATGCAGCTGATCCTGGATGGACCACGTTTCAATCCCCAGGTGTCCCATATGGCCCCTCAAGCCAGCGCTCAGAGATTACCCTGGCTCGATGCTCAGAAATCACTCCTAACAGTCTCAGGTGACCCTACGGGGTGCTGGGATTCGAATCACCATCCTTCTGCATGCAAGGCAAATGCCTTACCTCCATGCTATCTTTCCAGCCCCATCAATTTCTGAGTGCATAGCCAGGAGTAACCCCTGAGCATCACCAGGTGTGGCCCCCAAACATATATATGTATATATCTATATATAAATATATATAGATATATACATATGTATAAAATGAAATTAAGTTCTGTGAGTCAACAGTATAACCTACAAAAATAAAATAGGTAGCAGAATGTTTTTGAACTAAAATTTACTATTCATAGTCAGCCCAGCAATCTAATTATGTGAATTCAACACCAGTATGATGGTCAGTTGATGTTTACATGAAGGTTCCCAAGAAGTAAATTGAAAACAACTCCTCAATCTAAGCCAGCTGCCTTTTGTGTGGGAACTGTTTCCCCAATGGTCTGGCAAAATGAACTGTAGATTTGTATAGTAATTTCGAAGATAATTGATTACTTGCCAGTAGTTTGTTTTCTAGTTGCCACTTATTATTATTTTTTTAATCCACCCCAGGGAGAGACTTTCAATTTCACAGTCTTTTGCACATTGTGGACAGTGGCGCTTAATTCTTAAAGGAAAGCATACAATCTCTTTCTATTATAGTGGCTCTCTGAAGAGCAGGCCTGGGCCTTTATATCCAGGGAGAAAATGTTTATCCTTGTGTTTTCATACTCACTCCATCTGCACTGTTGTGGTTTACAAACTGAGAAGGGAATTAAGAAAGAGCTTTCTTCACGTATGAAAAGATACCCTTGTGTCACACAACTGAAGATGCTGTGTCTGAGGGATGGTAAACATTCCAGAAGATACCATTCTTTAATTGTTTATGGATTGCTTCTTTTTATTTTACTGATAAAATAAGAATTTCTCGCAGAGTTAAAGAAAATCTTGTCAGGAAACAGTTGTTTTCCTCCTACAGACTAACATTCCTGCAGGCAATGCAGCAAATTAACCAATATAAATGTTTCCTTCAAAACACAGAAGTCTTTTATCTATTTAGGAGCAGATCACACAATATAACATGCTGAACTATTTCTATTAAGCCCAAAGATGACAAAAAAATTGAAAAGAATAAATCCATTATAAAGAATTCATATCTGCTGCTTTGTGAGCAATCCATAATACAGTGTATTGTGCAAACTATAGGAGATGATGACCTAACAATACAGAATGTAGAGAGGGCTTTTGACAACAGAAAAGCATAAGAGAGAGTATCATTTAATGGAGAGTGAAAAAAAAGTGATCTGGATTCTTTTTCCCCCTTTATTTGTTGTAACACTTTGTAAAATCTCTCTATGCTTTGCTCTCTTCATCAGAAAAAATGAGACCTATGGTTTTATTTTTATAAAGTGCTTTGGGATTTAGGAGAACCAGAATGCATTCTATGATGAAAGCCACCATGGTGCATGTCATGTGACTGTGGCAGAAAAGGATTTAGGTACCAAAAGCAAAACATGAATCAGCAATGAACACTCATTTTGTTTGTTTAAAACCCCGGGATGAACAAATATATGTCAGAATTATAGTTGACCTTCTTCCTTTACAATTAAATATGGACTATATCTAGGTCTCGTTTTGAAATATGAATTTAGCAGAAAGAATATGAACCCAGAATGGACAGGGTCTCTCTCAAGCAAACCTCTAATTAGTGCAGGTGGTACCAAGAAATTTCCTAAGGATTTACTTCCAAAAAACTACTTACTGGAAATTGTCTATATTCATCTCCCTTTTTTGTTCAGCATACCTTTCCTAAAAGAGTTATGTATTGAGAAGTTAAATCAACAAAGAAGGTCTTGCCTCCAAGTTCCACAGTTATATAGATTTTTAGGAGTACAAGATCAGGATAATGTGGCTGAAGTTGAGTGTATTTACTCCAACATAAAGTTACTTCTCTCTGGCCTTCTATTTTGTCAACTGATATAGACGATATGGGAAGTGAGAAACTGGTTAAAATATTTTCCTGACAAAATCCTGAATGCTATTAATTTTTGAATGATCATATAATGACTTAAAATGTGGAATAAATGCTCTGGTATGAAAAGTTTATAGAGAAACACTGCAATGGCTTCTAAACTATTTCATCTTGGTATCATGTTTATAAACATTAGGAAACCATAGCACATAGAAATGCCAGAGAGTTAATAAGTGGCAAATTATACTAGATATTAAATATGAATATAAATTATCATATTTTTTGCCCTATAATGAATTTTCTGTAAATTCCCCAACTTGAGAAGTCTAAAACTAAGCTCATTTTTAATTCCCAAAGATCATTTTCCTCTCTCCTCTTTTGATATTGTTAAATGCATAAAAATTAACATATGCTATAAATAAATATAACACTAGCAAGATATTTGGTATCTATCATATTAATATTATTCCTTAAATAAAGCTACTCTTGTTTGTATGTCTTGTACCTTTGGTTAATGTTACCTGAGATCTTCCATCCTGAGATAGATGCCCTAGATTGATGGATCTTTCCTTCCCCTCCATTCCCACTCCAAACCACTTTGCATGTAGAGACTACTAGACAGAAACAATTTCACATCTGACTTCTTTTTCATTCCTATATTCTATTGTTCATTTAAAATATTTTTGTTCTTTTAAAAGCTTTATCCATTGTGTCTCCTCTGTCCTCATATCTGGACTCTTCCTCCCATATTATTTCTTTATAACATTACACTAAAATTAATATGCAAACATATCTCTTACCATCTTGATAATTGTCAAAATTATTAGTTTTCACAGACAGCATGAATTTTAAGCTTTCTGAGTAAGAAAATAATCATTTCTGTACATGGCTTTCATTCAACTCAGCTTCTGCTTGTCACACGCATGTACCACACTTATCTAAGAACAAGCATTTATAGGTATAAACTTCAGATACCGCATCCCACTGTGATTAGTAAGCTCCTAATAGCGCAGATTGAAATTACCTATCTACTCCACTGTTTACTTGAATGACACACTCATCGTTGAAAAGTCCAAGTAAATTATCCCTCCACTGGGACTCTTCAAATTCCAACTCTCCCTAAGTGTTAAATACATCTGCTCTAAGCTTTAACTGTACTTTGGCATCTATCTTTGCATTCTTCACACTGCAGTGCAATTGGTTATTTGCAGGTTCCCTCCATCACCAAACTATAAAACTTCTGAGGGCAAGAACTGCTTCTTATCCAACCTTTCTGTTTCTACCACACTATTTGATTCATCAAATAGACTTTGTTATTTATGACTAAGAATGAAGTAACAAACGTGAAAACATTTAACAATTTACAAAATGTCTTAGAATTCTGGGAAACAAAGGTAAAAATATTAAGCTGGTAAGATAGGCTGGGAAATAAATGGATATGTATATTGGTTTGTGTTGTCAGAAAAATATTTTATTTAATTTATTTTGGGGCCACACCCATTGACACTCAGGGGTTACTCCTGGCTATGCGCTCAGAAATAGCTGCTGGCTTGGGGGATTAATGGGACATCAGGGGATCGAACCACAGTCTGTCCTAGATCAGTGCATGCAAGGCAGACACCCTACCGCTTGTAGCACCATTCTAGCACCAAGAAAAATATTTTATAAACCCACAGTGAGAAAAAGTGTCTTACATGCTTTGTCAATAAAATAGTCCTAATTACAACTAAGGGAAAATTGTTATTAAAAATAGCAAAATTTTGGGTTTTGGTAACCAAGATAGTAGGGGTAAGGTTATATAGTTTAATAGGGAAGACTGGAAAGGTGTCTGCTTATGGTTGCTTTGCCCTCACTTTCAAGAGTTCCTTTATTTTGGTGTAATTTTTCAAAAGGGTGCCTAGGACTGAATTCAGAACTTTACACAGGAAAGACTTTTGCTCTAATGCTGAGTCAAATAAATCTTCCCTAAAGTCTACGAATTTAAAGGGACAAAATTCCAAAAGATCCCCTTGATCTTTTTAATTTGTTAAATGACTACCAGATATGCCTATCTAGACATATCAAGTAGGCCATTAAATCCTGAAGTTTTGTAAGTAAAGTCGTGAGAGTAATCAACTTCGACCACACTACCCATGCCCCTTCAAAAGAGGTATTTAAAAATACTACAAGCTGGGCCAGAGAGATAACATCACAGTAGGACATTTGCCTTGTATACAGCTGACCCAGGCGAACCTGGGTTTGATTCCTGGCATCCCATCTGGTCCCCTAAGCTTTCCAGCAACGATTTCTGCATGGAGTAACTCCTGAGCACCAACAGATGTGGCCCCAAAACAAACAAAACACAGGGAAAAGGGAATGGCCAAGCAAGATATTAAAACAGTGGGCAAATATGCCTTGTCTATGTGAGGTACTGCATTCAATACCGGACACTTCATGGCTTAACAGTATTATCAATCGTGGCCCACACAATAAAAAATTAAAGAGTAAAAACAGAAACACCAGAGTTAAAGAGATAACATGAGAGATAAGACCCTTGACTTCATATAACTGAACTCAATAAAATCCCTGGAACTCTCTATAGTCCTCTGTGTATCAGAGAGTACTGCCATGGAGGCCCAAGTCATCCATAAACACCACAGGCTTGTGAAGCATAGTATCCTCAGCCCTTTGCATTAAACTTCTGGTCCTACAGACAGAGAATCACAGGTAGGGATGTCTGGGCCTTCTGAGCACTGGTTGGTGCTTCTAAAAAATCTAAGTTAAATAAATACCAATTTCTAGTAGTTACTCTACCAATTAGAGAGATCAAACAGAAAAGGGACCAATAAAGAGTGTAAGAAGGATATACTGCTAAAGAGGAAAACGAAAAATTCCCAATCAAACAATTCAATAGAGTATATGCAGGGGGGGATCAGCTTTGTGCAAGTTGAAAGACAAATTAAGAGAAAATATTCAATATATATTATATATAATATTAAGACAAGTTAGTTAAATGAATACTGAATGTAGTAGGCAGGAAAAAAAGCATTATTTGAAACAAAACAACATCATCATTAAAAAAACATAAAAGATACTACCATGGTGAGAGAGAGAAAGCCATGAGAGAGTACTTTTATTCCCTTTATTCCTGCTAAAGCAAAGCTTAAAACAGGTAGAATTTATATGAGATTCAGAACTGATGTCAGCAGACTTTCCTAGAAGCATAATTAATGAGTATGTATATATTATATGTGCATATATGTATAAACATGCATATATACATATGCAACCCCATCATAGTTTTAAAGAAAACATGCATTCTGATGTATTAATTTCTACTTTTATTTACCCAGCTAGAAACATTTCTTTCAAGAGAAAATGCAAGTTATTTTTTTCTCACATGTTCAGATATATTCTCTTGAAAATCATGCAACTAATGACAACCTAAACACAATTCAATGCAGTATATATTGACTGCATACATGTTATCATGTGAATAGATCTCTTGCTATACTATATGCATGGGATAAACACAAAATCCATTTTAAGAGTTACAGATTGAAGAAAAAATAAAACTACATATTCTATAAGTGAACACTATCATTCTTAGCCAAATTGAACATGACTATTTCCTTTTACAAATTCTACTTCGTTATTCTTGTCGGTTTTCTTCTAAACTGATCACAATTCATTATAATCTGCTGAGCAAACTCCCAAAGGAAAACAAACAAACAAAAATGCTAATATACATCAAGGTGTGAGGCTGTTTTTCCCTAGTGACTGAATGTATCTTCTTTCCTTAAATTGCTTAGGACCTCTATGATTAAAGATATCTATCCTTACAATATTTACCCATATGATTTAATAAACATTAAATTCCCACTCAAAATCCACTAGCAATACTAAGGTACTAACACTTTCTAAACAGGGAATGAAGGATTTTCAGACTTTAGTATATTAATGGAATAGCTATGTAAATTAGGAATGGCTATTATAATTCTTAAATTCTTTTATTATGTAGAAAAATATATGCATATAGTAATTCTATTGGACAGAAAGGCCTGATTTTAGCAAAACTAGAGCGATCTGGTTGGGTGCACCACAATAATTTTAATAATGATCTTAAAATAAATGTGATCCCTTTTAAATTTTAGCTGCCACAAAATATTATATCAAATATAAAAATGATGCAGTATTAATAGGATAGGTCAAGTGGCTGGCAACTCTAGTTAGGGTAATATAGTAAGAGGGCTGTATAAACCAGAACTTGATAGTTTAAAAACAAAACAAAACCAGGGCTAGAGCGGTGGCACAAGTGGTAGGATGTTTGTCTTGCATGCACTAGGACAGACCTCAGTTTGATCCCTGGCATCCCATATGGTCCCCCAAGCTAGGAGCGATTTCTGAGCACACAGTCAGGGGTAACCCCTGAGCATCACTGGGTATGGCCCAAAAACAAAAACTAAAAATCAAAAACAAAAACAAAAGTTATAGAATGTAGTGTTTTATTTTACAAAATAACTACTTGCTGCTAGGAGTGAACAACAGATATATATTGTAAGGATACTTTCTGAATATTTATATTTATAAGCAGCTTCAATAATTTAATAGTTTTCTTAAAATACATTAAATACCAGATATCTGTGTGTGTGTGTGTGTGTGTGTGTGTGTGTGTGTGTGTGTGTGTGTGTGCCCAATACATGAAAGTGAAATGACTTTTGGATTTCTGAAAAAATGTCCTACAGAGTTCTTTTTATTTTTTGGAGTCTTATTCAAAGAATATCACTGATTTATTTAGGAACATAAATGATTCCCTCAATTACACTTAACCAATCATGGCATTAAGATCAGGCTGGGATTGGAAATACCATTTCACAAGCTTTCACTCAAACCTCTGATTGAACAGGGGTCCTCAAACTTTTTAAACAGGGGCCAGTTCACTGTCCTTCAGACTGTTGGAGGGCCAGATTATAGTAAAAACAAAAATTATGAACAAATTTCTATGCACACTGCATATATCTTATTTAGAAGTGAAGAAACAAAATGGGAATAAATACAATATGTGGCCCACGGGCCGTAGTTTGAAGATCCCTGGGAGAAATAATGAATCAACCTGCACTTAATGGAGTACAAGAGACTGTGAATGCTGGAAACGTCAAGCAAGATGCAGAGAAATGCTCTCAGATATATTACTTGCTATCAAGTACATAAAATGAGCACAGGGCCATGAAAATATATCCTACAAATATTTCATGTACATTGGAAAGTTGGGGCTCTTTCCACATAATTTTGGACACTGCTGTATTGTTTTCCCCATGACTAAAAAAATACATGATAGAATAAATTACAGCAAGCTACCTCTCACTTCCTTGTGATTAATTAGCAAACTGAAAGGTAACTAACAAGACTAACCATCTAGTTTATTCCTGCTATTTTTGAGGGATTTGTTTGTTTGTTTTGGCGGGAGAGGAGGCACATCCAGTGGTGCTCAGAACTTACTCGTAGCTCTGAGTTTAGTCTTGTTAGTTACCTTTCAGTTGGGGATTGGGCAACCATCTGGAGTACTGGAGATTTAATCCAGGTCAGCTGCATACAAGGCAAGTGCTTTACCCACAGTTCTAGCTTTCCAGCTCTGTGATATTTTTTAAATCAATTCTTATCAAGGCAATGTTTGTTTAGAACATTAAATATCTTAGCACATAAGAATTGAGGATATAACTCAAAGGGCTGGAGCATGGTTTCCCTGTGCTAGGCCCTGAGGTCTAGCTCTGGATTCACCTGGCATCTGAGATAGCCATTGAGTGTAGCCTTGAGGATCTACCTTGCAGGGTTTGAGCAGAGCCACTAGCGCCAATCCATCATATCTGCAAGGTACAGGGAATTATTGCTGGAAAAGTACTCTGTCCCCTAAGCTTGCTTGGAAATCATCCTCCAACTCCACAATCACACCACTTCCAAAAGTAAGTACAACAATATAAGCACACACATCTATATACAGAACATCACTGAAAGTCTAGTTTCTATTTCCATCCAGTTCATTCCCTGTATGCATTTAACCCACCCCTCCAACACCAAATAATAACCAGAGCATGTCCTAGGCAAGAATAGCTAAGGAGATGCATTTTACTTACCTAAATTTTTTCTGTATATTTATTTAAGAAGATTTTATGTATTTTCAGCACCAAAGCATTACTCAGCTTCTGATTCACATTAAAAAGCAGAGGCTGATACTAAGTCATGAAATCGGTGCATATTAACAATTCATGTATATGAAAGATGCATACAATTCTGAAGTTTTCTTCATTACTTCTCTCAAATAAATTTAGTATCATTTCTTCCTAAGCGTGAGTCATGAGCCAACTCGTACAATAATATAATCAATACATAATTGAGACAGAAATATCTTGGCAACATGACAAGATTATAAATGCCAGTTTCTCAGTTAATGTCAAAGTATTACCCATGTGTCATAAATGGCTAACAAAGAGATGCCAAATCATCCCTGTTGCTGAGATAATTGTTTTACTTTGAAGTTCCTTAAGATCTATTGTGTTATTTCCCAGGTCCTTTTCTCCTTTTGTTCCTCACTCTTAAATCATGATGTAGAATTAAAAAACTATTTGACAATGAGATAACTGAAGTTATTTTAGTCATTCAAATGTTGTAAATTTTTTTCTTTTTAATTTGATTTAGTTGGTTCTATCAAAGAGGAGAAACCTTGATCTGCTTGCCAAGATTACAGAAATTTTGTATACTTTATCATTTTCATCTATAACCTTCAGAAAGCTTAAAGATAAGGATGAGTTTGGGACACATGTTTATAGGATAAAAGATTTGAAAAAGTTTGAGTGTCTTACTTATGATTTTCAGTATTTATACTGTCTCCTTCAGTTAAACTCTATGCTTCTTAAGGGATATGGTTTTATGTTTTACGTTTATTGGTGCCTCACAAAAATGTGAAAATTGAGGGACTGAAGAAGCAGTCATATATAAATTCAGAGAAATGGAGGGGAATGCTCTATATGAAAAATAACATGTTTTAGTCATTGTTCTTTCCATGCTCTGATATTGACTAAAATAATGCAATCTAATAAAATAGCAATGATGTTCAGAGTTAAGTTCCTCTCTTAAGATACCACTCATTGTTCTTGGTGTCCAATAATTCAACACTTTTTCTTTCATGAGCAAACTCCTTAGTTCAATATTTTTTTTACACCAATCACATGTTTTTCAAACTGTAAGTTTGTTTTTAAACATTTTTTATCCTCTCTAATGCTATACAATTTCTTAAAAATGACATTTACTTTACTTTACTTTTTAACTGTCCTTTCCTCCTTTCAAAGGAAGGAAAAGATATAAAGCCATAAAATAGGGGATCATGAAGTTATATTTTACTTTATTTATTTGTTTTTGTTTTAATTAATTTGGGGGGACAAACTCAGAGATACTTTATTTGGAGTTATTCCTAGCTCTACATTCAGGAACTACATACTCCTGGCAGTGCTCAGAGCAACAGACTGAATGCTGGGAAGTGAACTCAGGTTGGCATCATGCAAGGCAAGAACCCTATTAACTGTCCTATTCTCCAGCTAATACTGTAGTATTTTTAATGCAAATGCATGACCAATTAAAATTTCTGTTCAGAAAATCTACATATGTATAATAAAAGGAACTAAGAAGCTTATGATAAGGATGGACTATTAAAAATAAAAATGAAGTACCTGAATCAATAGTGAAATGATTTGCAGCATCAGAATTGACTTGTTCTAAATGAGGAATGAAATAAAAGTGAGTCTACAAAGTAAGATTCACTTAATAATTTCCTCAAATGAAAAGGTACATCTTGCAAGACAGTAGGTCTCCAAGAAGAAAGAGGAATAACAACTTCATTTTTACCTTTTCCTGTGGTAAGTTGAATCTGAACAAGACAAAAATTTTTAACCAAACATATAAACATACTCTATTTTATTTATTTTTTGGTTTTCATTTTATGTTAGAAAGTGCCTAACCCCGGAGATTTAAGCCATGACCTCAAATTCAGTCCTTTCAATGATGCATTTCCGAAGGAGAAAAAAATTCAAAAAATTATTCTGCCAATTATATACAATGTTGTCATTTATTTGTCCAGGATTATAAAATATTATATACAAAGCTACATTATTCCAGCGCATTCCAATTGGCAAAAAAACAAACAAACAAAAACAAAACAAAAAAAAAAAAAACAAGCTAAACCACAGACAGGTCAAACTATATACTCTCTGGATCAAGACTGGTGTCTGTTTGCTCCTCATTGTATTTTCATGGACCTACAAAGATTAGTGTAGTGAGGTTATAACATTGCAGTTAGTGTTTCCAGTGTACCTGGCTTGACAATTTTGGGGTTCTACGACCCATGAAAAAGTTGTTTCATCACATTTAGGCAGCAATTGCTTTAACTGTTACAATAAAGAAAACAATAGTATCTAAAAACTGATGAATAATTAAATGTATAATGGTGCCTGCTAGTTAGTTATCACTTAATAAATATATTATAAAATAAGTTAATCATTAGTATATGGAGCAAGGCAAGAAGTTGGATTATGTGAAATGAATGAATTTGTTACAATTACTATACAACAAATTCAAGCCTGATTTCTTCACTTTCTTCTCAGTGCCTGCCTACTTTAAATTATAATTTATGTAAGGAGATGAAAAAGGATAGATAAATGAACTTTCACTAACTATATCAGATCTCATAGGCAGTTGGGAAAGGAATACTTTGCATACTTATGCATTATACTAGATGAGTGCATTATTTTTCATGGCTTCTTTTTCTTTTAGCAAAAATAAACTCATATTTCTAATGTAGAGATTTACTATTGAGATGATGTCCTTCTTCATGACTTTCCCATTATTTCTAGCATTCAAGAGATGCTTCTGCTGAGATTCATAGACAGCTGAATTTATATAAAGAGGAAACTGGATAAAAATAATTTTGTTCCAAAAGTATTTTCGATTGTGTACTGTCTTTAAGAAGACACACTGACACTAAATAAACAACTCTGACCTCAAATTAGAGTAACAGAGACAGTTTGTATGATTTTACAAAACAGACATGATTTGAGAATAGTGGAAAAACATTTTGAAGGCTGCCTTAAAGTCAAAGAAAATATAATTTTGAATAAATAAATCTGAAATAGCATTATGAAATTTTATATGAAATGACAAACTTAATATGTTTTCATTTCTTTTTTGGAAATTCATTTATATTTTTGGAATTTGGGGCCACACCCAGAGTGCTCAGGGATTACTCCTGGCTCTGTGCTCAAAAATTACTACTGACAGGCTTGGGGATCATAGAGATTGCTGAAGATAGAACCCAGGATCTATCTTGCTTTGCATTTGCGTGCAAGGCAAATGCCCTACTCACTCTGCTATAGCTCCAGTCCGATATTTATTTATTTTCATTTTATTTTAGGCACCATTGCTTACAATACTGTTAATGAGAGGGTTTCATGCATAAGGAATTTAGTGCCGCACCCTCAACCATAGTGTCCACTTCCCTCCACCACAATCCCAGTGTCCTGTCCTCTTCCCCTATAGTTTACCCCTGATGGCAAGCTTCCTGGACCAGTTTCTTTTCCTCTATAAGAAAAAAGCTTGTACAGCCATAACATGTATGACTGTTCTACACAACAATACTAATACAAACTGTACTCTCACCTTTATGAAAAACAGAAAAAGTTTTAGAATGTAAGTAGCTTTCTGAAAAACACAGTTACTAGCCCATGAAAGAGAGACTGGTGATAAAATCACTGATTGAAATCAACTAGTCCTGATGGATAGTAACCTCTAAACTGTGACAACTTAGGATAATTATAATATATATTCATTCCCAAAGTATACATACATAAACATAGATTAATCTTAGAAATTAATATAAAATCAAAGCAAAACAGCTTAATATATATTTGTGATAACACTTCTTTTCTTATTTTTCCAAAGAAATAAAATAATATTATTAAAATTGGACTGGATAGGGTCCAGAGTTATTTATAGCAAATAGGGTGCTTGCCTTTCATGAAGTCTACTCACGTTCCCAGAACCATTACAGTCCTCCACCATGACTTATGCCTTAGCAATGAGCCAGGAATAAGTCCTGAGCATAGCTAGGTATGCCCCCACACACATAGACACAAAATAATTGGACTGGATAAACC
Organism: Suncus etruscus; assembly: GCF_024139225.1. Taxonomy (NCBI): domain Eukaryota; kingdom Metazoa; phylum Chordata; class Mammalia; order Eulipotyphla; family Soricidae; genus Suncus; species Suncus etruscus. The sequence continues at coordinate 80,907,445 of NC_064852.1, forward strand.
CATTTGCCTTTTGCTTTCATGTGTATTCAGGTCCTTTACTTCTAGTTCTCTTTTTGTGTAAGATCCTATTATTGTCTATATTGTCTTGTAAAGTCACACACAGATATCTATACTATAAGAATAGCTATTTAGCAAGTTAGGAACTTATAGCAGCTATAAGAGTAACTACATATAACCCATATACTCTGATAATAAACCAGTGATTCACAAAGTGGTCCCTGGGCTATCAGCAACAGCATCAAGCAGAAATTAGAAATGCAGAGGATAGGGGCCAGAGCAACAGCAGAATAAAGAGTGCTTGACTTGTATTTGGTCTGACCAGGTTGGATCCATGGCATACCATATGGTCCCCCTGAGCCCCACCAGGAGTGATCCCTCAGTGTAGAGTAAGTCTTTAGCACTGCTGTGAGTGTCCCCCAAAACAAATAACAACCAAAAATGGGGCACAGAGAGATAATACAATAGGTACATTGCATGCGTTGCAAGCAAAAAACTAGGTTCTGACCCCCAAACAAACAAACAAAGCAAAGCACAGAGCTAGCTCTACACAAGATTTACTGTGTTAGTAAAATTCTGAGACAGGGACCACAATCTGTATTTTGCAAAACTTCTGGGTTATTCCCAGATGAACAGATTTGCAAACCACTGACACAGACTCAGAGTTCCCTAATCCAGATATCAATATCCTGATGACTCTTTCTCAGAATACTTTCAACTCCTTTGTTCAAATATTTTTCTCTCCCCCATATCACGACAAAATGGAAACCAAAGACATAGCATGGTAAGATATAAAAAAACAACAATATATCTATATCTGTTTATGTTGGGAAAATTATTGTTCTTAATAGAATGAATATACAAATAGCAGAAATATATATAAATACAAATGGCAAGAAAGTGTAAGGTGTGGGGCCGGTGAGGTGGCACTAGAGGTGAGGTGTCTGTCTTGCAAGCACTAGCCAAGGAAGGACTGTGGTTCGATCCCCGGTGTCCCATATGGTCACCCCAAGCCAGGGGCAATTTCTGAGAGCTTAGCCAGGAGTAACCCCTAAGCATCAAACGGGTGTGTCCCAAAAAAACAAAACAAAAAAAAAGTGTAACGTGTTCAAAAAAATAGGATTAAGCTCTTCACACAGTTATAAATTTGCTATTTAAATGTACTTTATGTAACTTCTTTTGTCTCATACATAAACCTTGCCTTCTTAATCATACAGGGAGAGGGAGTACTAACAAACATTTCTAAGTTTCAGAAAAGTTACACACACACACACACACACACACTTTTTTTACTTTAGAAAAGAAAATTTCTATCCAGTATATATTAAAAGAAATATGAACACAAATGACCAAAGCAATACTCCTTTCCATATTTTAATTTTTGAAGGGTATTTTACAAAATACAATATCTAACATTTTGAAGTTCAATCTCAACACTTTATTTTTATTGCAGTAACATTGGATTACAATAATGTATATGTTTTGATGGTATGATTTCACACCTCTTCTGAGTAGATGTTATTCTCTATACCCACAGAAAAATATAAATATCCTTCTATTACAGTACACTGGACCACTCTCCACTTTGATTATCCCTCTGATAACCTAGGTAATCTCTGCGATCAGAGTTTAAGGGTGCTGCTATCAGTTCTTGAGTTTTGCTTCATATGTCATACATGAACAAAATCAATCTGAACTTGTCCTTCTTCTTCTGACTTATTTAACTTACATGATCACATGGCACTGCCCCCCAAATTCTACATGTTTTCATTGTGCATATCTACTACATTTCTTTACTCACGCATCAGCAATTGAGTAACTGTTGTTTTCAGAAATTACCTATTATAAATAACATTGTAATAAGTAAGGGTGTGTACATATCTTTAGAAACTAGTATTTTTTGTTCTGTGAATAGAAAGTTTAAAATAGGTCCATACTGGGGCCAGAGCAGTGGTGCAAGTGAGGCATCTGCCTTGCCCAAGCTAGCCTACGACGGACTGTGGTTCAAACCCCTGGCGTCCCATATGGTCCCCCAAGCCAGGAGTGATTTCAGAGTGCATAGCCAGAAATCACCCCTGAGCATTACAGGTGTGGCCCCCAAACAAACAAACAAACAAACAAAAAAATAGTTCCATACTGACATAGTGTAAGCCTAGATCTATTTTTGATATTTTGAGAAATCTTAACTTTTTTTATAATAGGGTCAATTTACATTCTAATCAACAGCATTTGAGGATTCTTTTTTCTTCACAAAACTGCGGCAATCGTTTCTTGCCCTTTTGGGCAGAAATGGGAAGTAGGCCACACCCTGTTGTGTTCAGGGCTTACTTCTGACTTTGTGATCAGAATTATGCATAGCAAGGCTCCTGTCCATATGTGGTGCCAGGGATTGAACCTGGGTCAGCCATGTGCAATGCAAGTGCCCTGCCTGCTATACGAGTTTTCTTGCTTCTTTTGATAAAGGTCATTCTCACAGGTGTGAGGTGATCTTCATATTCACATAAGTTTTCAAGGACTTTGAAAATCTTTCCCAGTGGGTTACAATAATATGACCTCAATGTTTGTTTATTCCTTCAAGTTTTGACTCAAAAGGTATCTGTATGATGTATAAAAAGGTTGAACACAAGTGGTATACAAAATAACAATGATTTCAATATTCATGACCAAGAGTTTTAGAAAAGAATACTAGCATTTTTCATCTGATTGGAATCAAATTGTCATTCAAGATAATAGAGAAAAATATAAAACTGTCCTTTTTTTTCTGTCTAAATTCATAGGTAAAATTTCTTAAACTTGAATAACAAACTCCATTTTTTACAAATGGTTTTTAAACTATATGAGTTATAAGTCCCTGGAGAAATATTAACTTAAGCAAAGTTTCCTCTTTCAAAAAAAAACTATCAATTAAAAAAATTGTTTTGGTGGTGGTGGTGGTGGTATTCAGGTAGTAAATACAGTTGCTCCAACAGTCTGAGCTTTCTTCTCAGTTTACCCAATTAAAATTGCTATTATCAGGGCCGGAGAGATAGCATGGAGGCAAGGTGTTTACCTTGCATGCAGATGGATGGTGGTTCAAATCCTGGCATCCCATATGGTCCCCCATGCCTGCCAGGGGCGATTTTTGAGCATAGAGCCAGGAGTAGCCCCTGAGTGCTGCCGGGTGTGACCCAAAAACCAAAAAAAAAAAAAAAAAAACCTGCTATTATCAAGGAAATAGGTTATGTTTAAGCCTATTAATGTATTATAAAAATTATAATTTATCATTAATATATTGAAATTTTGATGTACTAAAGAAATATACACATGCACTTTATTCTAAAAAATACAACTACATAGTAATATTTGCTATTTCTCTTAGCCTATACGCATCTGAACTAAAAGAAAAGCATGTGCCCAATAATATTTTAAGTATGTAACTTGTTTTGAAATAATTTGAAAATAATTTGAGATCATTTGAAATCATTTTATTCATCCTTTTCTTCATTTAGAAAAAAAGTGAGACTCAGAGGATGTTCAGAGGAATAAATGCTCTAATGCTCAAGTTCAATCTGTAGCATATGCCCATCGACCACAATATTGCCAGGAAACTATCATGTATGCCCCAGTATCTAATCTGGTATAAGTACTTACTACATAATTAGTTGAAGTACCAAACCTTTGGGCCCAGTGGATAGTGACTCCAACTTTCCCAAGTATTGCTAGAGAGAGCCACAAAAATATGAAAACAACATATAAAATAAAATCTAATTTTAAAATATGTATTATAATATATTCTGCTAGTTTGATCTACAGCTGATTTCTAATTAAGACTACTCATTTGAGAGCTTTTTGTCTAAATAATCCAAGATATACACTTGTACTTCAAATGAACAGACAGAAGTGGAAATTCCATAGATTATAAGACAAAAAATAATATGTAATCAAAATGTATATTTTATTAAATTATTATCTTCAAGAGAAAATGACCAAAAGAATATATCTATTAATGAAAGGAGAAAATGTATCTTGCAAATTCTTTTAGTTATCTATCTTCTTATGCCCTAACATTGGTTAATAGCAATAATATACTTGTTCACTTCAGCAGCTCTACTTAAAGCCAAGCAATCTGTCTCGGGAAGAGTGTGAACCAGCAAGTTTACAAAATGGGCATGGTTCTGACAGCATTTCATCTATCTAAAAGATGATATGGTTTATTCACTACATCTAGTAAGAAATTTGGGTGAGAAATAGAAACATTTAATGTTTAGTTAATGTAGTTTCTGTGAATATTCAAGATAGGCTGGAAAATATTAAATACGACTACATAAAACATCCAAAATACAAACACAAATATTTCTACCTCCTATTATTTAACTTAGATGACTCCTCATTTAGAAAATAATTTAGTCCTCTCTGAATTATATGTGATGACTCAGTCTACTACGTGCTGTTTTCTATGGTAGTCACTAGTCACAAGTGTCTATTAAGCACCAGAATTACGACATGCATCTACCATTACAAAATTAATTTACATCTTATTTTATTAATTAAAACTTATTTCAAGAGTCTAAGAGACACTACAGATAGTACAGGAGTCAAGACATTGCCTTGCATGCAGCCAATTTGATTTGATTCTTGGTACCAAATATATTCCTGCAGAGACCACCAAGAGTGACCCTTGACTTGGTAGAAGTGGTAGAAATGCCCCCTGTTCTGGTGGCCATTGTTCTGGGTGTGGTCCAATAATATTCCACCATATAAAGTAACCTTTACTTTAAACTGACACATATGGCTAAAGGGTACTGATATTCAATAATGCAGAAGATAATTATTTTCTTTAAAAACACAATTTTTCCAGGCCAGTGCAATAGCACAAAGGTAGGGAATTTGCATTGTTCAATCACTGGCATCCAATATGGCATCCCTAGCCATAAAAAGTGATTTCTGAGTGCATAGCCAGGTGTAACAACTTAGCATCACCGAATGTGCCCCCCCCCAAATAAAAATAACACATTATTTTCCAATGTTTTCTTTGTGTCAGGTTTTTTTTTTTTTGGGGGGGGGGCGGGCCACACCAGGCGGTGCTCAGGGGTTACTCCTGGCTATCTGCTCAGAAATAGCTCCTGGCAGGCACGGGGGACCATATGGGACGCTGGGATTTGAACCAACCACCTTAGGTCCTGGATTGGCTGCTTACAAGGCAAACACCGCTGTGCTATCTCTCCAGCCCCTGTGTCAGGTTATTTTGTATTAAATACTTTGATTTTATAAATTAAAGTTGATTTCCATTTTTAAAATCTTCTATTCAGTGATATATTTGTGAAAGTCTCTCATAAAACTAGAAACAATTTTCAGGTACCCTATTTCCTCCCTTAACAGTTCCTCACTATTAAGTCAGAGATTTAGTTCATTTAGCTCTCCTACCCTTCATCATATTTTGTTTTTTGTTTTGGGGACACAGAGGTGCTCAAGGGTTAATCTCAGCACTTTGCTCAGGGATCACTCCTGGCAGCTTGGGAAACCATATAGGATGATGGTATAGAATTTGGATAGGCCACTTGCAATGCAAATGCCCTACCTATTGTAGTCTCTGGCACCATTATATTCTATTTTTATACATTTTACACTAATTATTTTCTAAATTGTGAAGGCAAATTAAAATGAATATGTACTCAGTAAAAAAAAAGTGGAGTCTGTGAATGGTATGAGGAAAAAATGAATAGCTGCTGTCTCTTTTTAATGTTGCAAAGATGGTACAAAGTTCCTGTGGTGCCTAACTACACCTAGTTTTCCTCTAACATTATATCTTACATTAGTTTAATATGATTCACAACAATGACCAATTTATCAATATTTCTATATGTTATCTATAGTTTATATTCTATATATATTCTCTCTATATATATATATTATATCTATATTCTGCTAAAGCAAATTTTATACAGGTGTCCTTGGTTTTTACTAAACTTTGCTTTTTTCTGTCTCAAAATCCTATCCAGAATATCATTTGCATTCAGTTGTCAATAATTTAAGCTCATTCTGCAATTGAGTACTTTCCAGTCTTTCTTCTAACTGATTTTTATGTCATGCTGAATAAAATCTTTATTAATTTACTAATACTCAATGAAATAAGAATATAATTCTTTTTATTTTAAGTACTTAAAAGTGTTTTAGCAAAAAGCCTTGTGAAAATACCTTGCAAGAGATATGTACAAATACTATCAGTCATCTGGGATCAGGGGAATTATCTTTGTGATAATTTCTCTTCTAGATGCTATTAAATTGTGAATAAATACCCACCTCAGGCTATCCTCCATTTCTTGTGAATAAAAATCAATTCAGCAATAATATAACCTTAACATTTTATGTTCATTGATGACTTAAAGTGAGATTCAAGAATCTGTTTCAATTTTATACCACTTACATCACACACATACAAACTGTGAATGCTATTTTACCATAAAAAGAACTTTACTTTCTTTGGCATAATTTGTTCTTTAAAAGTCAGTTTGTGGCTACTAAGTAATTTGCTATTCTATACCACTGCAGAAGGCAATGGATGGTGTTACCATTGATTTTCAACTAAAAATGATCATTGACTTTTTATAAAGCCTCTTTAAAATGCAGTAGCTCAAAAATATACAAGCACAAGAAACAGAATTATATATTTTATAAGTAAACATGGAGATATATAAATATATATATTTCAAAAAAAAGCAGAGAAAAAAATAAATATATATATTTCAAATATATATATACATGTTTGAAGAACAGTTTTCAAACTCTTACCAAGAGTGTCATTTTCTGATCTTGGTACTATCTGCACATTCATTACATTCTCTTGGATAAAAATTGGGAGTTCTGGGCCCGGAGAGATGGCACAGTGGCGTTTGCCTTGCAAGCAGCTGATCCAGGACCAAAGGTGGTTGGTTCGAATCCCGGTGTCCCATATGGTCCCCCATGCCTGCCAGGAGCTATTTCTGAGCAGACAGCCAGGAGTAACCCCTGAGCAATGCTGGGTGTGGCCCAAAAACAAAAACAAAACAAAAAAAATTGGGAGTTCTAAAATAATTTTAGCATAAAAGTACTTGAGCTAATCTGTGAACCCTCCGATTTTAAGTTCAACCTATAATTTTTAAACTCCAAGATATTACAAGGTGGCTGAGAGTGAAAAACATGTAATGTGGAGTCTAAGCAGTAGACTATGGAGACTATTGTTAGGATATAGGGGCCACAAAAAAGAAATTTGTTTGGAGAAGTTCCAAGGTCAGAAAAGGTTGAGAGAAAGGCCTAATCTATTCTCTGCCTGGTTTAACTCTACTTTATAGTAATCAACATTGTGTTTATCCTTTTAAGGCAACACTTTGTTGCTATGTATATAGGGTAAGACAGTTTATGGGACTATGACTATGAGGTAAGACAGTTGTGGAACTTAAAAACTGGGTCAAATTTTATATTGCCTAATTCATGTCTGAGACAAAATACATACAAATGGAGACAATTATTTATTTATTTATTTGCTTTTTGGGGCCACAACCTGTGTCTTTCAGGGGTTACTCCTGGCTATGCACTCAGAAATCACTCCTGGCTCAGGGGATCATATAGGACAGCATTTTCAATAACTGTGCCACGGCACAATAGTGTGCGTTGAGATATAGTCAGGTGTGCTGTGGGGAAAATTTCAATTTTATCCATAACATACAGCTTTGGCTCACAAATAGACCAATCATTAGATTATTTCATAATAAAGTAATTATAAAATTATTACTGTTTTTTGATTCCTATTCAAGAGAATTACTTTATATATAGTCTATATAGGCACAGAGTTAAATCTTCCTTAACATTTTCTAATGGTGGTCTACCTTGTGATTTTTATTTTCATGAAAAATGTGTGCCTTTGCACAAAAAGGTTGAAAAATGGATCAAACCAAGGTCGTTCCTGGGTCAGCCGTGTGCAAGGCAAACGCCCTATCATTGTGCTATTGTGCCAGCCCCAAAAGGGGACAAAATTCTGTCAGCGAAAATGAAATCCAGATTTTAGGTATATTAAGTATAATGTATAATATCTAGAATGCTATTATACCTAGAATTATACATTACATGGTCTTTTTATTAGGAGAAAATATGTAAGTCTATTTCAAAAGTTTTAGTTCTTGAAGTTTTCAGAGTTTGTTTTAAAAATAATTTGGTCTACCAGTATGTACTCTACTTAATTCAGGAGTCTCAAACTCGCGGCCCGTGGGCCATTTGCAGCCCTCCATACAACATTTTGTGGCCCTGCCCTAGAGGAATCTTTTTTGTTTTGTTTTGTTTCAGTTGTTTGGGTCACACTCCCCAATGTTCAAGGCTTACTACTGACTTTGCACTCAAGGTTCACCCCGACTTTGCATCCTGCGGCCCCCAGGTAAATTAACTTTGAGACACCTGAATGAAAATAAGAAAGTAGTAAGTATACCTATTAAAATATCAATTGTATTACTAAAACTAAGGTACAGGAATGTCCTTGAATATACCTCCAATATTTTTTGCCTCTATTGCTAATCTGACAGATAATTTCTTATCAAGTCCCTTTGCTTTCAGGTTCTTGCTAACTATATCTTCTACATTTTTAAGTTTTCTTCCCCCCCCCCCCATTCTCTTTTGTTTGGAGGCCACACCCAGCATGCTCAGAGCTTACTCCTTTCTGTGGTCTAGGATCACTCCTGGTAGGGCTCCAGGACCATATGAGCTACCAGGTATTGACCAGTGCCATCTGTATGCAAGCAAGCACCTTACCGGTTGTACTACATTTCTAGTTGTGCTCCTTCTGGTAATGCCATCACATACAGCCATACACCTCATTTCCTCATTTAATCATTTATTTTTGTCTCCCTATCTACAGTGATTTCTTTCTTTTGTAATAGGCAGAGAGTACTAGGAGAACAGTAGAGGGCGTAGGAATACACAACACAAAGTCAATCTCATCCCCATCACTCCTTCACAATGCAAGCATATGAGGGATATCTACCTGGGTCATCTAACACTTAGCAACCAAATACATAATTTCCAAAGCTCAAATAAGGGGCTAGAGCACTAGTACATCAGATAGGGTACTTGACTTGCATACAGCCAACATGGGCTTTTCCCCCACAGTGCCCCAAGTCTTGTCAGGAATGATTCCTAATTACAATCAGGAGTAAGCTCTGAGCATTGCCAAAAGAGACCATTTCAAAAAATAAATCAGATAAATTACCAAATCTGTGGTAATATTGTGTTCTCCTCCCCCGAGTTTGATATTTCCTTTTTTTTTTCCTGTAACCCATTATGTATAACTCTATTAGATAATTATTAAATGCATAGTAAAATTATACCTCTCTACATGAGTCTCTCACTAATTTGGTGCTCCCTCATATGAGAGATGTCTTATTAGCTTTTATATAATCAGCAGAATGCATAGAAGAAAACAAGTCATATTAACAATAATCATTGGCTATATAATATGCAGAAAATACTAGTATGACAGTCATAGGAAAGATAGAAACTTCACAATGGATCTTAAATCTGAAAACTGGGGGCAGTAGCTGTAGTAAGTATAGCATAGTAGTAAGGCACTTCCTTGCACATAACTTACCTGAGTAAGATCCCCAGTACCACATATAGTTCCCTGGGCTGTCAGGGGTGATACCTGATCCTTGAGCTCAGAACTAGGAGTAAGCCTGGTGAATTGCCAACCAACTCTGAGGTTTAAAGGCATTAAACGTCCTGTTCATTTTCATTCAACAAGATTTTAGAGTTCCAGCACGGATCTAAGTCTATTTTCATAAGTACTTTGTTTCTTCTCCAAGGGAGTCAATAAATAGTTGTTGAATAAATGTGTATGAGGTAGTAAATCAAAGGATTATAGTAAGTAAATGATCACAATGATTTTAAATTCTTGACCTGCTTATACTGGAATTCATTATACAGATTAGAAAGACCTAAGAATGAAGATGTATAGTAGGAAGTTCATTAACATCTAAGTAATGCCTCTGTATTTAGTATACATCTAAATACTCTTCCAGGGAAAATTATAAAACCCCTTTTTCCTACTGATTTGTAAAGAATTCTGTAGAGAATGCAAGAATGAGTGCTGTAAACAAAAGAGTCTGAAACCAATCCAGGGACACTCTTTTCTTCAAAAGAGAATTCCAACTGATCCAGCCAGAAACTATGACTTTGAACATGCAAGGCAACTGTGAGTTGGCTCAGAGAGGATTGGACAATTCCCAAATGTTTCTCATGAAGCTGCAGTTTGGCGTTGCTTTTAGGGCCTCATCTGCCTAATGACTAAAATTGTAAGTATTCAAAAATCAGGAAAAAAAAATTCTGGCAGGCAACAGATTATTTAATCTGCTTAGTTTTCCTGTTGCAATCTTTTGCTTAAAAAAAAAAAAGATCAAAATAAAAATATGTGAATTTATTTTAATGAGAAAGGCATCTTTTGGATATACAAAAATATATTTAATTTCTTAACAAATGGGCTTTTCGTTTAATGAGTAATTCAAAATTTATATTTTTGGATATTTGATATTATTTCTTTTTAGTTTTTAGGTCAGACCCAGCAATGTTCAGGGGTTACTTCTGGATCTGCAATCAGGAATCACTCCTGGTGATGCTCAAGGGACCATGTGGAATGCCAGGGTCAAACCCAAGATGGTCACATGCAAAGCAAGTGCTTTACCCATTATATTATCTTTCCAGCCCCAAGGATATTTTATTGTAGTATGTTTTAATTATATTAACAGAAGCATAAAAACTATCACTTCAGGGAAATTCAGTCGTTTGACTGAATAGATATATAACAAGGTTTTTCAATGCCTTAAGAGATATAAAATGTGTATATGATGAGAGTTCTGAATTTCAAGGCTCAGGCATAAAATTGTGTTATGAAAAAGAGAAAATTACAGCATTTAGAAAGAGCTAACATACATCATACCTGCAGAGGTTTGAATGCAGGGAAGATTTGTGGGGAGAAGGATGAACTATGCCTTGACTGGTTGCTTTATTGGGAACAAATCTGTTTAGTTCTTTTAATGATGTTCTTATAATTGCAGAATAAACAGAAAGAGAAAAATACAAAATAGCAGCCATTCAACAGCTCATTCAACAAATATTTGCTGAACAACTGTATATATAAGGCTCCAGTGTCAAAGCTTGCATGACACTTCTGCTTATTTTGAGTTATGAAAAAGATCATACTACCAAGAACAAAGGACAAGTTTTAGCCATAGACCCTGAATAAGTCACTTAACCTCTTTGAGCATTAAGCTTCCTCCCTGTGAAATAACAAGATAACAAGCCACCAGTGGCTTACCTATTTGCCATTTCTTTTTTTTTTTTTTTTTTTTTTTTTTTGGTTTTTCGGGCCATACCCGTTTGATGCTCAGGGGTTACTCCTAGCTAAGCGCTCAGAAATCGCCCCTGGCTTGGGGGGACCATATGGGACGCCGGGGGGATTGAATCGCGGTCCGTTCTTTTATTTGCCATTTCTTTTTTTTTTTTTTTTTTTTTTCTGTTTTTGGTTTTTGGGCCACACCCGGTAACGCTCAGGGGTTACTCCTGGCTATGTGCTCAGAAGTTGCTCCTGGCTTGGGGGACCATATGGGACACCGGGGGATCGAACTGCAGTCCGTCCAAGGCTAGCGCAGGCAAGGCAGGCACCTTACCTTTAGCGCCACCGCCCGGCCCATTTCTTTTAACAGTGAAACTTCTTTTATTTTCTTTCGTTTTGCTTGTTTTAATAAAAAGTTCCGTTTATCCTAAATATCTTTAAGGACTAAAACAGATTTGTTCTAGCTTCAATCCAACATAAGGGAAATGGGGCCCAATAGAGAATACAGTGAGTAAGGTACTTCCTGGGTTTAGATCCCCAGTACCACATATGGTCCCCAGTTTCCAACCAGGAATGATCCTTGAGCACAGCTATAAAAAACACCAATATCAGGAGGATGACCTCTGAAAAGCACATGAGTAGTGCCACAATGAACACCACAATTGTGAGCTCTACAACTAAAGAAGTGTGAACTTTTGCAAGTAGCAAACACTACAGCCAGCCATATGCAACTCCCAGTGATACTCACAATGAAGTAACAAAGGGAAGAAGGTACTTAAAATCTCTACTAACATGAAATATGTGTATCAGTTTATGTAAATGCTAACTCTTCAAGAGTCTTTATTTATAATAAACTGATACTTCAGAATCATAGTTTTATTTATCAAAATACTGTCTTCCTTAACACATACAGAAATAGAGACTTGTAAATAGCCTATCATTTAGACATTCTTACCTTAAAATAACTACTTAGTCTCTAGAAGGGTTTTTGTAAAAGGCGAGGTTTCGGCATTTACTTTGCCTAGACATAGTAAAAGTAAGATTAAAAAAACTTAAATCACGACAACCCCTAATATTTGCATACTTGTGGGTCTTCCTTAAAAACACTTTTATAAATATTATCCAGATAAATAACAATAACCACCTATGAAGGGCTGGAGTGATAGCACAGCCATAGGACGTTTGCCTTTGTACTCAGCTGACCTAGGATGGACCCAAGTTCGATTCCTGGCATCCCATATGGTCCCCCAAGCCAGGAGCGACTGACTTCAGAGCACGAGTCAGGAGTAACCCCTGAGTGCTGTTGGATGTGGCCCAAAATTCAAAACAACAAGCAAACAAACAAACAAAAAAACAATAGCCCTATGCTTCTCTTCTTGTAGTTGAAGAAATATAAAATCCTTAAAGTTAGATAACATGCCCATGTTTGAAGGTAGAATTTAATCAATTAAAATCTGTCTTTTCTTTCTTTATTTACTATGCTAGAGTTTATTTGACTCAGTTTATAAAATTCATGGCAAGGATTCTTATCTTTACTAAGTTAATCTACTTCAAGAAAAATCTAACTATTCTGTCTTTCATCCTTCCAAAAACTTTATAAGGATAATTTAGTAAATATATTATTTCACACTTTATCAGTATTATAAAATAAATATTTTTGTTATTGAACTACAATTTCGTGAAGATTGAGGTCTATGTAAAACAATAAAACCACGTTTTCCCAAAACCACATAACTCGAACTATCTAGTTCCACCTCTCAAATAGAGGGGGAAACAAGGGAGGGAACCAGGACCAAATGGATATATGACCACTAAGTAGTAAGCTAGAAACAGAAGGAACCACTTATTCTGTCAGTCCGGGGGGTGAGGGTGGAGGATATGGGATGCAGGATGGGAACGGGGATAGGGGGAGGACAAATTTGGTAATGGGAATTCCCCTGATTCAATGTTAATATGTGCCTAAAATACTACTGTGAAAGATATGTAAGCCAATATGGTCAAAATAAAAATTTAAAAAACAAAACAAGTTTTCCACCCCAAACAACCAAACACATTTTAACTAACTTAACTAGTTATGGAAGTAATTATTGGCATATATTTTCTCATATTATTGTTTATCCAACTCATTCAAATGTTTAGGTCAAAATCAAAAATATCCTTTTCTGAATTATTTTATACTCCTGTTCTTCCCACTAGTGATATATGTACAAAAGCCTTCCTAATTATCTACCAGAATTCAGCTATTTAAAATGGAAAAAGCTATTACCCATCATCCCATCTTTATTCCTATAAGCCAAGCCAATTATCTAATTTCTTTAATAATTAAAAACAGCAGTTTCAGATTAACTATTTTATTTCACAATATTTTCTCAACCTTATTCATATCTGACAGAAGTATTTCTATATCAAAACCATGGCTTCAAAAGTAACTCGGTCCATAGTGTTCAGATGTTCTACTAGTTCCCTTTCTGCTATCAGTACATTTCAAATCAGCTGTCATAGTCTCCGCAACTTGTCAGCTGAAAAGTTGAGCCTGCTCTTCAGGTCAATAATAATGATCTACAGTGTCATTAAATGAAGCGAAATAATACTTTACTTTGCATATGTGAGTACTTCAAGTAATTTTTCCTAAGACATGAAATACGGTGTTATTGAACAGAGCCAACTCCGGGTATTCTCACTGACAGTCTGCATTTTTATTAGGAAGAGAACTTCATTCTCCAGCAATGAATCTGTAGAACTATATTAAGGACAATTGGTATAAACAACAATGTGAGATCATCAAGAAAACATGAAGAGGGGCTGAAGAGATGACACAGCAGAGAAGGTATTTGCCTTGCACCCAGACAGCCCCAGTCTCCTGAGTCTGTCAGGAGTAACCCCAGTGCACTTCAAAAATAAAACAATAACAACAACAACAAAAACCAAAGATAAAGACAATAATTATTTTCTTAAGGAGTTTTCATTTCAAGATCAGTACAAATCTCTAAATGGCACAGTTTATTTGAGAGTTATCAAATCTGGAATTTTTCAATTTAGCAGTAAGCCTCAAAACAACTTCTCAATTGCTATGTCCAGCAAGATTTTTAAAACAAAAGCAGTGACTAAGAAACAGTGTTACAACATTTAAGTTTCAGAAATACAAACAAGCTATTCTTGAAGATCAAGAGACTGAAACTCTAATTCCTTCAATTAGAAAGAAAAGGAGATCCTCATTCCTCCTTCCTAACTTATCCTGACATAAAAAAGGAAAAAGAATTTTAAATTATATCTACTCATGATAGGTTTATCTGAGACAAAGTTCCTGACACAAAACAGAGGGTGAAGGACTTCTAGAAGAGCTATAATTGCTATAATGTTGATTAAATGTACACTTAACACAAGGAAAGACTTTCTGTGGCAGGGCAGAACAGTCTTTCTAGTGCTATTAAAAAACCCTTCAAGTACAATCTTCTGAAAGTGGTACTTTGATGAGCAATACAACAACATACCTGAAGTTTCACTGCTATGTAAAACAGAAATTGGCACTGTAAAGCAGTGAGAGAGATTAGTGATATTGCCTTGTATATACTATCACATCACACAGATTCTTAGATGTGATCTAAATGCATATGCAAAAAAATTGTTTATTTCATAGTTACCACTTTTTGAGGCCAGCAATTGATTTCACTTGATCATTTTTCATTGTGTTTTATTTACCAGACTTGGCTTTAAGTACAATTTAGCAAATTTTCCAGATAAAATAACTTTTCTTAGGGAGTTAGTGTCACCAATAATAAATATAAGAAAAAGGAAGCAGAATAAAACAGACAGTATTACCTAGCTAAGCAGGAGTGCCAAAAGGCAAAATTCATGTTTGTATTTGTTTGAAATTTGATGTCATTTAAAATACAGTTAATATTTAATAGTTATTCATCAGATCATGATATGTTTATGTGATTGTATCTATACACAAAATTGCATGTAGATGCTCTCAGGAATACCCTGTTTGGTTCCTGGTATAATAAATAAATCTTAAATCTTAGGGGCCCCAGAGTAATAGTAGAGCATTTGCCTTGCACACTGACAACATGGGTTCAATCTCCAGCATCCCATATGGTCCCCAGAGCACCACCAGAAGCAATTCCTAAGTGAAGAGCAAGGAGTACCCTGAACATCACCATGTGGCCCCAAAACAAACAAACAAAAACACTTAAATGTTGGTTGTCAAAAATACTGGGAAGATTTTAAAAAAGAAGAAGATAAAGAATAATAATACAGAATAATAATGCTGTACCTGGGTTTTTGTTATTTCACTAATTCTTTCTCCCATTCTCTTAAATCCTATTGAGGACTGTTTGAATATAGTTTTGAAGGAGAAGTATATAAACATTTCAAACAGAAGTTTGACTTAGCAAGCAAGACAATCAAAAAGCTTCCTCTGAAGCAACTGCATAGACACTGCAAGCAAACCCACTCGTCTTTGAATGCTGGTTTAGAGAGCAGAATACACTATCAATTGACACTTGCCTTTTACAATTTGAACACAGTTGGGTCACCTGACCCTCAGCCTCATACACAGCTTGGTAAACTGCATTGCTCCCCAAAGAATAATTTATCTTTTCCTTTTCAGAGTGCTAGACTTCACTCCAAAATGAGGTAACTGAAGGTAGTCAACTGAAGTAGTTCACATCAAAGCACTTCACTTAGAAAAAAAGACTTAAGAATAGAGAATTAAATCTTAAAAGCAATTACTTTACATTTTAGTCTTCTTAACATGTAAGGTCCATATCTTTTTTTGTTTTTGTTTTTGTTTTTGGGTCACACCCGGCATCGCTCAGGGGTTACTCCTGGCTCCACACTTAGAAATCGCTCCTGGCAGGCTCGGGGGACCATATGGGATGCTGGGTTTCGAACCAATGACCTTCTGCATGAAAGGTGAACGCTTTACCTCCATGCTATTTCTCCGGCCCCAGGTCCATATCTTTTAATCTTATCTAGGAACCAAGATGTTTAACCACTCTGATTTAAACCACTCTGTTTAAATAGGCAAACAAAATTATCAATATAATTCTTTATTTAACTACTTAATTTATATTTGAGCATCTGTTTTCAAGAGTAGTAACAATAAGTGAATCATTATATGCACAGATAAATAAAGTTTAGGGGCTCTTCACAAATCTATTTTTTGTTTCTTTGGTTGGATGGTTTTGGGGCCACATACAATAGAACTCAATGGCTACTCCTATCTTAGAGGGTAGGTGCTTGCAAGACAAATTACCTGACCACTAACCTATCTCTCTGATCTTCGGGAATCTTCACCAATATTTCATGAGGAACAACAATAGATGTAACCAAGAAATCTAAAAAGAGATCCTCCCCAACTGTTAGGAAGTAGTTTGTGAACATGTACTTTAGAAAGTCAACTCTTTAAACTTAGTAAAAACTGTATAACTGTAAACTATGTACATTTATATTATGGCAGCTATATTTCATACATATGGTAGTTATGTTTCATATAGCTAAAACAGAAAATTGTATGAATATGGGTAGCTATATTTCATAAAATAAATGTTTATTAAATTCATAGGACTTGGGGGGGTGGAATTCATAGGACTTGGTTACCTTAGCCTTCATTACTGATATTTGTCAGAAAATATCTGAGTATACAAATCCACTTCACTGAGAGTTATCTATATGATAATCAAATGCTCAGTGAAAGAGTCAGGAGAGAAATTATCCATTAAGTGAAAATCCCATGAAACCTCCTGTGAGTTCAGCATGTAGGAATTTGGGAATAGAAGACTTGACCTTAGGTCTGCCATTGAGATCTTAAAACAACAAACAAAAAATTGACATGATCTAATCGAAAAACAAATGGCATATCACTGATAGAGCACTGTGAGAGATTATAATTTAATATCAAAAGCCTTAAAGTTACCAATAAGATGGTTTTAAAAGCTTAAGACTATTTAGAACATATGAACAAAGGCAAAAATGGAAAAATATGCACATAATATGTTTGTGGGCATTTTACAATAGAACATTAAACTAGCTCTAGAGAAAAAAGAAATTTACAAAAAATGCAGAAATATTTGGGAGCTTCAGTAGCTTATAAGTAAGAAGTAGGCTGTTGTTGAAGACTATTCAACAAACCAAAAAGGGTAAAGAAAAATGTACAAATCTAGAGTTCTCTTTGGTTTCAAAAAATAGTAAATATTAGAGAATTTTTCTACATATTTTTAGAAAAGGAAAAGTAGAGTCTAACTACTGCTTTTGTAGAGAAAAAATAATCAATGAAAGCAAGCAGCCTATCAAGTATGTTAACAGTAGGATTATGAGATGCTGGAAGAAAATTCTTTATCTCTTTAGTGAACATTGGAAAAGGATGTTCATCTCTTCAAGTTTAGTATCAAAGCCTACCAAGTATATTAATATATATAACATATATTAATCATATATACTTCAAATTTCCATGCTCTGTAAAATTTTAATGTTTGGGATTTTCATTCTAGTTTATGCTTAATTCATTCTCAGATATGACAGACAAACCAGAAATGGGAATGTTAACAAAAAAGGGAAACCTATAGCTAACTGATGCTATAGAGAGCAATCAAACAGGGCCATAAAACAGAAATGATCAACCCTTTTCAAAAACAACAGAATTTCAATCGACTCGTGTTCAAGTATAGAGTCACTATGAATTACAAAGAGCCTTGACCAATATTTATTGTTACATGTTTTAAAAGCAATTTCCATTTTGATGGGTTGCTCCAAAAGTGGTATTCTGAAGCAGTTAGGTAACATAAAAATAAAGGATCAAGATTATGTCTGTCAGGTGAAAAATACAGCATTTATGCAGCATTATATAATCCATTCACTGGTTTATGAGCCCAAGGTCCCCATGGGAGTGTCACAAACCCACATAATATGCCACAGTGTTACCGTTTGTATTTGAAACTCCAAATGAGAAGAGAATACTTTCCAAAACCACAAATGTAGCTAGAATGCTTGAACTCAGTATATGAATTAAGTCCAAAATTACAAATGACTTCAATTTGACCGCTTTAGTTATATCTTCAAACAATTAAGACATTAAAATACACATACTTTTTCTAAAACATGTTAGTACGCCACAGTTGTTAAGATACATAGCACATAAATCAGATGGCTAAATTGGGCTTATGAAAGAACAGTTTCCAATGATTCAATGTCAAAGAAGTCTACTGCAGTGTTCCCCAAGGATGAGACCAGTATTTCTTAAACACTTCAGCTAACTGCATTCAATAAAAAAAGAACACATGATACTTAATTTTAAAGAT
This sequence comes from Suncus etruscus, assembly GCF_024139225.1. Lineage (NCBI taxonomy): Eukaryota > Metazoa > Chordata > Mammalia > Eulipotyphla > Soricidae > Suncus > Suncus etruscus. The sequence goes on from NC_064852.1 coordinate 80,926,072, forward strand.
GACATCACACTTGGGGTAGTTGCTATGGCTAACTACAGAACGAATATTATTGGAATTCAAAACAAGTGGTTACATCATAGCTACAAATTTTAAAATAAACAGATATGACTACTAAAATTTTATAGAAAAAATGGAGAGAATTAACAATCTCTAGCAAAAGAGACCAGAGCTATGGAGGCAGAAAATTGTTCCTAATTTAAAGTAAAATTATTTTAAAAAGTGCATCTAGCCTGAATAAATAAATAAAACACACAAAAAAAGTCATCAATCAGTTTTATAATTCTTTGGTATTGTTATAATTATAAATACCAGGAACAGGAAAAATAAAGAAAGTAATTTTTAAATCTATGAAGTAGTATTTATGGAAGAATTCTCTATTTTGGGGGAATTTTAGGCCACACACAGCAGTTCTCAGGACTTACTCCTGGTTCTGCATTTTAGGATCTTGCTGGCAAACTTCGGATATGGAAGGTAAAAGTACCTTGCCTACAATACTATCTCCCCAGTCCCATAATTTCTTATACTTTAATCTAAAAAAGCAAAAGTTTCACCAAGATACATCAAAAACTCAAAGGTAATTCTAGATCTTTCCATTAAGAAAACTTATTTTGTACATATTTTATGTATTATGGTGTTTAATACATATTTTATGTATTAAGGTATTCTTTCTAAAAAGAAAAGAATAAATTTTTTGTTGTGAAGACATATTTAATAAAAAAATGTAATTTTAATTTTAGAGCTATTGCAACATATTATAAAATTAAATATTTTAGAACAGAATGCCAATCTATAATTTATAAAACTATAAGACTCACTTCAGATTAAGATTGGATATTTCACTAGACCATACTAGAAACTGTCTTCTAACTTTTGACATTTTCTAATATGCTTCTGGATAAATTATCAACTCAAACTGCCTGTCAGTTTTTTGCTTAGCATCAAGATCATGATCATGCATTTCAAAAACAAATATTTTTCTCAAAGGAAATGGATCACTGACCACTGACCACAGGATTAAGCATGCTGTGCACATTGTTCTCAACAGAACACTAAATTTATCTCAAAATTGATGAGGTTCCTAGAGGTCACAAATTAACAATGTACAAAATTCTGAGTGTACAGTATTTACAAATATCTTTTTGTAGCTTCCTAATTTTTTTAGGGGCGCATGCTCAGAGTTGCTCAGAATTTATTCATGACTATGCACTTAGGGATGACTTCAGGAGCCCTATGGGCTGGCAGGACTCAAACCCAGGGTTGACTACATGCAAGACAAAAATGCTACTGCTCCAGCCCAAAGTCTATAAATTTTTAATTCAATTTTAATTCAATTTTCAAATTTAATATGATTTACATTATTATTTCAGCAAAAGATATGTTCCTCACACAAAAATTTTGTTCTTTTGGGGCCAGAGCAATAACACAGCAGTAGGGTATTCGTCCTGCACGCGGCCGATCCAGGACAGACCTTGGTTCAATCCCTGGCATCCCATATGGTCCCCCCAAGCGCATAACCAGCAGCAACCCCTGAGCATCACAGGGTATGGCCCAAAAATCAAACATAAAAAGTGCTATTTTAAATTATCACTGGGTAAACATAAAATATTTCAGTTTAAAATATTAATTAGAATTTTGGGGGGCCAGAGATATAGCATGGAGGTAAGGTGTTTGCCTCTCATGCAGAAGGTCAGTGGTTGGAATCCCGGCATCCCATATGGTCCCCTGAGACTGCCAGGAGCGATTTCTGAGTGTAAAGCCAGGAGTAACCCCTGAGCACTTCCGGGTGTGACCCAAAAACCGAAAAAAAAAAAAAAAATTTCTTAGCACCTTTTTAGCTGGAACCATCTTTGAGAAGAAGATTTTATGTGGACAATTACCTGTTTAGATAAGAGATTTTTACCTATGTACATGACACAATAAATACAAAACAGACACAAAGCTGATTCTACAAAATACATCCAGGAGGATAACTGGAAGGACTGGCATAAGATATTAGTGCCATATATATGGTAAAATTATTTATAGTTATGTGGTTAACTATGATACTAAAAATATATTCAATGATGAATAGCAATATATCAAAAAAAGTTATTCTAAGGAGCCAGAAGCTCCTCATATGCTTACTATAAACTATCAATGCATGGTAAGAAGGCTAATAATAAATATTCAGTTACATCAATTCCAATGCAAAGTAATAAAATATTTAGAAAAAAAAGGTTTTTAAAAAAGTCAATCTAGGGCCAGAGCAATAGCATAGGGGTAGGGCATTTGCCTTGTACACAGTCTACCAAGGACAGACCAAGGTTTGATTCCTGGCATTTTATATGAAGCCCCGAATCTGCCAGGAGCAATTTCTGAGTATAGAGCCAGTAGTAACACCTGAGCTCCATCAGGTGTGGCTCAAACCCTCCCCCCAAAATAAAATCAATCTAGAGGATAGATATATTACAGCAAAAAAGGCCTATGTGCCCAATTGGGTTTGATCTCAGACATCCCATATGATTCCTCCCCCACATGCCCTGTCAGGAGTAATCCCTGAGCAAAGAGCCAGGATTAAATCCTGATTCTGGCAGAGCATGACGCAAAAAACAGTAACAACAACAAAAGAAAGTCAGTCTACTATAGATATTTTTATATAAAGATCATAATTTTTAAAGAGTTTTGGAAGACTAGTCCTAAAGAGTAACAATAGCAAAGAATATCTTATACTAATTATGTCGCATCACCTGATATCTAGTCTTTTAAAAGAAAAGAGAAAACATTGTTTTTCTGGAGTAAGGGGTTCACAATCAGCAGTACTCAGGGATTACTCCTGGCTCTCTGCAAGGGATGGTCATAATGGAATTTAGAGGACCATATGGGATGCTGGGGATGGAACCTGAATCAGATGCAAGACAAATCCAGAATTCAAGGCAAATGCCTTACTTACTGGATTATGACTCTATCCCCAAGAAAGCATTAATTTTTAGCAGTAACATGAAACAAGATAAGCAAATTCAAATAATTATATTGAGCATGGTTATCCAGCCTCATTTATATTATAATCAATATGTAATCTAACGAAACCTAAGACCTCTGCACTAGACAGAATGAGGAAACAAGAAGCAAACACAATTTAAGACTCTATGAAGAAAAAAGTAAGCAGTCACATGTATGTGCAAAATTCCTCTGAAAACTTTCCTTTATATATGGTTCCTCAAAGACCTCCAATTCTAAAATAAGACAGCTAAATCCCTTGGTACTTCCTTTGACCACAACTTCAGCATCTTCCCATAATCCATTTTTACACAGAAACACTGAGGACAACTCAAGCCAGCAGAGCGAAGTAAACCAAGCTACATGAACTGGCTATGAACCATATAAAGCCAAGCCTCTAGTTTCCATGTGAAAGCAAATCTCACTGACTTGTCTCAGCTTCTAAGCATATTCCACAGACCCTTTATCTAATTAAGAGTACAAGTGTGTGTGTGTGTGTGTGTGTGTGTGTGTGTGTGTGTGTGTGTGTGTGTGTGTGTATGTATGTAAGAGAGAGGAGAGAAAGAGACAGAGAAAGACAGAGAGAGAGTACTGGATTCAGGGGAATTATAGGTGGGTAAGAAGATGAAAGTAGGATAACGGCTGGAAAACTGAAAGGCTAAAAATGACTAAAAAGACTAAATAACAATCTAACTATAACAGAGTAAGGGGCTTGCTTCACAAACTGCCAAACTGGCTCAATCCCAGGAACCATATATGATACCCTGAGCACTGCCAGGAGTAATTCCTTAGTTTAACATGAAGTACTGCTGGGTGTGGCTCAATAACAACCTCCTTCAAAAAAGGCCTGAAGAATAAATCAGCAATAAAATATTTTTCTGTTGAACTGCACATGAACTGCACAGTTTTACAAAACATTAGTTTTGTTTTTGGTTTGGTTGGGTTGGGTTTTAGGACACATCCAGTTGTGACAGGGTTAAGGGACAAATAAATCAAGGTTGGTCCTTGTATGACAAGTGCCCGACTGCTGTACAATATGATTTACTCCCACAAAATATTTTTACCCCCACAAAAAATGTAAATATTTTACTTTTCTTTCCCAATTTCAAATTTTTATTATAACATTGATTTACCAAGTTGTTCGTACTATAGTTGTTTTAGGCATTAAATGTCCAAACACCAGACCCACCACCAATGTGACCTTCCCTTCACCAGCATCCACAGCTTCCTATTTATCAACCCTACTGTGTTCCCTTGCAGGAACAATAAGTAAACAAATTTATTTCATATTATTTCTTATTAAACAAAGGCAAATGAAACTATCAAACCTATATCACTATGAGTTAATTAGTAATAGTTTGTAATAGTTATTCTGTCTCTCAATAGAATTACTAAAGTCATTGTCTAAGGATTTATTGGGCTGTGGTTGGTGATAGTTGAGCCTTCTTTGCTATTGTTTAGGCTCACTGAATTTGATGGTTGCAGATATTTTCTTAATCATGCTGAATACAAGCCAAAGTAAAATAAAATTAGAGTGGTTATGTCAGTGTGGAAATTTATATGCAAATATATATATATATGTTCATACATATATATATTTATAAAGACAAAACACTTAAGTTAGAAAATAGATTTTTAAATGCATGGTAAAAAATAATACCAAAAATAAAAATATTTTACTGCATGGGCCGGAGTGGTGGCACAGCGCAGGGTGTTTGCCTTGCATGCTGCTGACCTAGGAAGGATTGCGGTTTAATCCCCCAGCAGCGTCCCATATAATCCCCAAGCCAGGAGCAATTTCTGGGCATCAACGGGTGTGATCCAAAAATCAAAAACCAAAAAAAAAAGTTAAAAAAATATATATTTTACTGCAAGACCCATTTTTTCAAAAAGTAATTGGAGTTTTTGGGGGGTTCACACCACACCCAGCGGTGCTCAGGGGTAACTCCTGGCTTTGTGCTCAGAAATTCCTCCTGCCAGGCTCGGGGGACCATATGAGACGCTGAACCACCATCTGTCCTGGATAGACTGTGTGCAAGGCAAATGCCCTACAGCTGTGTTATCGCTCCAGCCCAATAATTTGATTTTTTAAAGAAAATAGAGGGCCAGAGTGATAGAACAGCGGTAGGGTGTTTCCTTGCACGTGACAAACCCAGGATAGACCCCGGTTCGATTCCAGGCATCCCATATAGTCCCCTGAGCCTGCCAGGAGAGATTTCTGGGCACAGGGCCAGGAGTAACCCCTGAGCACTACCAGGTATGACCCAAACACCAAAAAATAAATATTATACAAAAGTTGACATTTTATGGTATAAAGCATTTTATTTTATGGTAATGACTAAATAATACATTAAACATACTCAGGAAGATCATTACATGTTAATTATCCTACTTGTTTAAGGGTTTTTAAGTTCTGGGTAACAAAGCAACTGTAATTCTGGTCTTCCTTATAAAAGCCTTCTAACCTTGTAAAGTTCTTTCAGAGAGACCAAAGGAATTGCTGGTGGGACTATGCTCTTTTCTACCATCTCAAAAATCAAAGGGCTGAATGTTTTATTTCTGCCAATATTTCATATAACCACAATTTTATTCTTATTCTGATATTAAAAGGAAATAAACAATTTCTAAGCAAGCACTAATAGTCACTAAAGACAACAGCAATGTTGGGACTAGAGTGAGAGTACAGCAGATAGGGTGCTGGCCTAGTACATGGCCAGTCCCAGTTCAAACCCTGGCATCCCCTGAGCCCACTAGGCATGAGTCAGAAATAAATGCAAAAACAAAAACAGACAACATCACTGTAGCAGTGAGAAGTACATCTCTGTTAACCTTGGGCTAGCAATTTTTATAAACTACTCAAAGAGTATATGCTTAAATAAGTGTTTCCCATAATATATCTCTTGGAATACCAGATTATATCATTTAATCATGTGGGGAACAGTGTATATTGTAACCCTTTCTTCAAGAGTTCTCCATTTTTTTTGTTTGGGAACCATACCTAACAGTGCTCGGGATTTGCTCCTCCTGGCTATGCATTCAGGGGTCACTCTGGCAGTTTTCATGGAAACATATGGAGTGTCAGGAATCAAACCTGGGTCAGTGGTATATAGGGTAAGTGGATTACCTACTGTTCTATCCCCTGGCCAGAATAAATTTCTGTGTGGTAGCAATGATAGACTCTAAGATATCATATAAAGCCCACCTATATCTCAGGCATCTTTATGAATTGTAGGATATATATCAGCATACTAAGGGCCCTTAGTTATTCTATTGGAAATAAACTTTACAACTGTATCCTAAGCTTATGTGATTATGAAAACATCTATTCAGGGGTTTCTGTTGGAGTAACTGGTATAAGTTCTTAAAATTATTAGAAAAATTCAGATTTGTAAATATTTATATATGTAAATATATATAACAGAAACTTGTATAGGATCAATCTAAAATCTCATATTAGACTTGAAGAAATTGAAGTTCATCAAAGTAAAATAGCTTGTCTAAGATGAAAAGCAATTTGCCATTTCACCAAATTAAAATAAAACAAAACATTAAACTACATATTCCTGTAACTTGACCCTGTATCTCCTCCACCCACATGATCTAGAATACTTCTACTTCATAGGCAAGTCCTTTCTCTTGGGTTCCAGATGGCATTTTCCCTATGTCCTTTGGGCTCTTATACTCTCATTTACCCCTCTTTTGTGCTTTGCGTCCCATTCCCTTCTGACTTTCACAATCAATTTTAAGAATTCCAATCTTCTTTTCAAATGATCACTTTTGTCACTCTTGCTTTTAATGCCAAATTCCTAAAAAGGTTTCTATATTTAACATACTAACCTCTTCAATTTATATTTAATCCTTAACCATTCAAATTTCATTAATTCCTCTTTACACTCATGTTTTTTTTTCCTTTTTCCCTTTTAAACCGAAACTTATAAACTTTAGAAGGAATTCTCCCAGTTTTGTTGTTTTTCCAACAGAACCACATAAAATGAATCACCTTGTTCTGCCTCATGAATTAAGGGGGGAAAAATGGAGGGTACCCAGACCAAACAGTCATATGAACACTGAGTGAAAATAAAAAATGATCAGACTCAAACACCAAACCCAAAGTTAATGTCAACAGAATTGATACCTAGTCTACAAGCTATTCACAGAGAGGAGCAGTTAACAACAGGCGAGAAGGTGGGGGAGAGAGGGGACAAGAGAGGGAGATTTAGGATGCATGCTGGGAATAGGGGTAGAGGGAGGACAACACTGGTGATGGGAATGGCCCTGATTTATTGGCACCTTGTACTTTAAATATTACTGTTACTGTGAAAGATCTGTAATTCACTTTGGTCACAAAAATTATTAAAAAAATTTTCACACTATTTAATCTCAGACCAACAATGTTTTAGTATGAAAACTTTTTTTTTTAGTTTTTGGGCCACACCCAGTGTCACTCAAGGGTTACTCCTGGCTCTGCACTCAGAAATCACTCCTACAGGCTTGGGGAACCAAATGGGGTGCTACAGATCAAACCTGGTTGGGCCATGTACAAGGCAAATGCCCTCCTCACTGTGGTATTGCTCTAGCCACAGCTATGGGAACTTTCAATTTTCAGTGTTTTTTGAATACCTACCTAAAGACCTCTCTATACCTCTTACTTACATAAAATAAAATATGCCCATTATTTCTCTCTTCTGTGCTTTATAATTAGCAACTCCAAAGGCATGTTGCCTCAACTCAAAAATATACCATTTTTAGGGACTGGAGCAGAGCACAAACTGTAAGGCGTCTGCTTTGTGCGCACTAGTCTAGGACAGACCGCGGTTTGATCCCCAGCATTCCATATGGTCCCCCAAGCCAGGAGCAATTTCTGAGCACATAGCCAGGAGTAACTCCTAAGCATCACCAAGAGTGGCCCAAAAACAAAAGAAGGAGGAGGAGGAGAAGAAGAAGAAGAAGAAGAAGAAGAAGAAGAAGAAGAAGAAGAAGAAGAAGAAGAAGAAGAAGAAGAAGAAGAAGAAGAAGAAGAAGAAGAAGAAATGTAAATTAATTAGCACATATCAAGGAAGAATAATGTATCTAAGGGGAAAGCATATCAACTCTATCATTTTTAGAAAAATTATTCTTTCTTTAGCGTTCAATACACTTCCTTCAATATCTAAGCATACAGGCTTCTAAACACAGATTTTTAATCTAGTGATCACAAAATGCATTATTCTCCCAGGACACACTTGAAAATGAGGACATGATTAGTAATTTTGTCATGAAAACAGGTATAACTTTTCAAGGACAGTGATTTTCCAACAATAGAACAGATGTGCTTAATTAAGCACATATTGGATTATTAGTGATTAATATTTCTTGACTAAGACAAAAGTAAATACTGCAAAAATCTTCAAAAAGACAGCTAATATTAGTAGTTTTCTCAGAAAAAATAATTTAATGAGTAGATAATAAGAGGCATCTCAAATCAATAACTCTATCATGAAATCTGGTAAGGTATTTTTGAACTGTAGAATGCTTTCTGGTTTGTCAGTGAAATAGAAAAATACCAAGTATGTAGATGATAACTTTGCTTCAAACACTCTCTAGCACATACTCACTAATAACTAGAAAGAATGTGTGTGTGGATAGACAGCTTGATCTCTAAGAACGAGTGTTTTAAGAAACAAGTATACTGGGCCCGGAGAGATAGTACAATGGCGTTTGCCTTGCAAGCAGCCAATCCAGGACCAAAGGTGGTTAGTTCGAATCCCAGTGTCCCATATGGTTCCCCCGTGCCTGCCAGGAGCTATTTCTGAGCAGACAGCCAGGAGTAACCCCTGAGCACCACCGGGTGTGACCCAAAAACAAACAAACAAACAAACAAAAAGAAACAAGTATACTTGATATTGTGACTAACAAAGAAGGTTACTTTTAATAATGAATGCACTCCAAACAAATATGGTAAGAATTTACATCCATTCAACATAATCATCAAAGTATAGTTTAAACATTCTGAGTATTAAGCAGTGAGGCCCAAATATAAAAACATTTAGTTTCATTGTTTTGTTAATAATAAATGTCACCACAATGTCTTCCTAAGTTCTTTCTGCTTAGTACTAGGAAATATTTTTATTAATTTGTGGACAACAGAGGTTGCCAATCCATTACCTGGTTTAGGACGCATGCTTTGTGATGTTCCTGATCCAGAGTTCTATACCTAACACACCTGACCTCTGGAGGCCCCCCATGTATTTCAAGGGTCTTAGTGGTCTCACAGAGGTAAATAGTAAGACATCCTTGTACTTTAGTATTAAAATGCTCACCTAATTTAGCTTTCTGGGTACAGATTAACAGTCCCCTCAAAGTACAGTATACAAAAGAGAAAAATAAGAAATATTGCTAAATATTGCTAAATATTCCTAAAACCTTTATTTTTTCTATTCTTGATCTAGGTTCTAGTCACAGTAGGACAGTAGTTTGATTCATTCTGTTTATAGTACTTTTATTTCAAAATAGTTAAGATTGCTGGAGCCAGAGTGGGCATTAGCCTTGCACTCGGCCTACCTGGATTTGATCCCTGGCACTCTCTCTATATGGACATGGGCACCACCAGGAGTGATCCCTGAGTAGAGACATGAAGTTCCAAGCACTACCAGGTGTAGCCCCAAAACAAACAAAACAAAAAGTTGATTGCTTAAAACAATTCATTCCCATCCATTTCAAAATCAAAAATATTTCTCATTATGTAATATTTCAATTTCTGTAGCTCATTCATTGTTATGTCATTCTTTCCTACCTAGAGTCAGGCTTCATCAGTACTCTCTGATATTAGAATGACTGGATTTATCAGGAAGAAAAAAAAATGGAAATTGTTAAATAGGGAAGGAATGAAACATGGTACCATTTAAAAAAAAAAGAAAGAAGAAATATAGCCGTTTTGAGAGGCCAGCACTCTCCCCTTCTGCACCCCAAATGCTTCAACTTTGATTTGGCAAAGATGAGGGAAAATGGAAGGATTTCGAGAGAAAAACACCAGAATACAAGCTTGCATTTTGGGAGCTCTTTCCACCCCTCACTGCCAGAGATTCTGGACAAGCCTTAATTTTCCCTTGTGTAAAAGGAATCTGATAATCAATGCAATATCTCCCAGAGTAAAGTCTTCATATAAAATAGCAACGGAAGAGCATTTTAATTGTATTGAGCAAATCATATCTCCTTAATAAATAATAATTACTTCTGTGACCATCATTAGTCCTCCCCCACAATCTGTCCATCATTTAGAGTCACTTCCATTTCCTGGCCACTTTCTTTAGAAGAGATAACGAAAAAGAAAGTAAATGGAAAAGGGCTTTTCCATCCTGGTCATTGTGCAAAGCCCTGCAGTCTGCCTGAGAGAGCATAAATGCTAGAAAGAGAAGAGCCGGCATTTGAATCCTGTCTCACCTCTTCTTGCTGTGTAGCTATAAGCAGCTTATTTAACCCCCTGGAAGCTCATTTTCAAAAATCTATAAAAGGGCACATATTCTTAACTGTGCATACATGGAGGGGGGTTTGGGTTACTATTAATGTCATTCTTGCTCCCTTTCAAACTTCCCTGAGAAGTCCTCTCATTGCCCATCCCAAACCTTTTCACTAAATTACTGAGAGAGAATGGGATTCTGAGGCGATAACTAAGAAAATTGTAGACACCCTATGCTCATGCCCTGCTCCCACCATGACTTTTCATCCAAACTTTTTTTCCGGTCACTACTCTCACTCCCTGTCTTCACACACTCCAGAGGGAGGACTTGAAGTTGAAAGTCTACTGGTGTTATTTCTCTCAACATCACCCCCAACCAAGTCAGAACTAGTGCAAATATTCCCTCCTATCACTTTAGTACCATAGTAGAAGGAGGCCACATTCTCTGCTTGATATTCTTGATAGATATGTTCCTAATAGTATAATTCATCTAAACAAACAAACCTTGTAGACTGGCTAGGAACCCTAGATACAATTAAAAAATGATGAATTCTGCATTCTGCTTTTCAATCAACTGCAAACAAACTTTTGGAATATGCTGAATTTTTCCATCATAGTTTGAAGGTACTCTACAATGTTCAGTATTTCAAGATCCTGTCAGCCATCAAAGATGCTTTCAAAAGAAATTTGAAAATAAAGTTTCCTTGTTTTATCAAAGAAGAAACAAAAATACACTGAAAGGAAATTTGGCTCGCTTTGTCTCTCTAGTCCAGCACTCTGATGTTGACAAAGTAATAGAGAGTCTGACTCAAACCCTAGGGAAGAGAAAGCGCAGAAAAGGTCAGGCTGTCTGTCCCCTGCCTTTAGAAAGGAATGTACCTAAACTCAAAGACAAAGAACCCTTCAGGAATAAATGAGTTAAAACATCATACAGAATTTAACAATTGTTTTGTAATGGGAAGTTCTACCTTAAAGGGCTTTTTGAATACAATTTTTACAATGCATAAATAAAAAAATAAAAAGACAGGACAAAAGAGGTCAAGAATGATAAGATTATTTTGTCAATAGTTTCAGTTTAAAAATCAAAATAAAAATTTAAAAATGAGCTGTTTTTTCAAAACATAAGATCTAAAAGGCCTTTTATACTGATTTTTCTGGGAAAGCAAATAAAGCTATGTCATACACATACCCACATTCAGAATGCTATTTAATTCTCCTTTGAAATATGTGAAACGTCAAAAATGTTTATATGTTCTCCAATAATTGCAACTTTAGATAAATTTCCTTTCAAATCATCAAAGTGCACTAGAGTCACTTATGTGTCCATATGGATGTACTTTTACACTGTTTTACATATAGGGCATCTTTTAAAAAATAATTTTAAAAAATACAGAAAAGTGTATCATTATACTTCCTGAGAATATGGGCTTAAAAATTATAAGGGAAATCAATAATATTCAATTAAAGCCTTTATATTAAAGAAACCCAAATTGTCTGTGGTATCGTTTATAATGAAACAATTATTAGCAACTATTTAAATTCTTTTTAGAAAATAAGGTATCTTTAGTAAATTTAGAAAATCTAATATTATGAAAACTATAAAAATGTTATAAAAGTAACAAAGCATTTTTAATATAACTGCTTTCATTTACTTATGTCTATATATAGTGAGTTTTCAAATATGTGGAGAAAATTCACTACTCTTATGTAAAGGTACTTTGAGATACTTTGGTTTAACTCTATGAAATTAAAAAGGAAAGAGATAGAGAGAAAATAGGTATATAGAAGAAAAATATATACAATTAGAGCTTAATGCCATCTATGTGGACATAAAATGAGACCATAGGAGTTTGAAACAGATTCTAAACTACAGAGAAACCATTATTCATTATTTCCTCATCTTTGAAGAGACATGCACCTACTAAGTTAATGCTGATGTTGTTGGGGTTGTAAAGTTGAAGGAATCTTTTTGCTCTTTTCGATTAAATTAAATTGAGAACTATTTCACCAAACTCACTTCAGAGAAGCACACTTGCTAACTGACACAAAGCAGAGGCTGCTGGGATCATTTGAAAGCTGCTAAAGGCACAAATTAGGAAGTTGTGAATAAAGAGGTCCTTGAGCAAGTTCACTTGAAAATGAAAAAGGCGGATGGTGGACACTGGGGCAGGGCTCACTCTGAAATTCAGTTTAATAAGATAACAAGAAGCAGAGTTTGTGGCAGAGAGGTATAGTCTGAGTCTGCTTGCTCTAGTTTCAGAGCATAGCAACCTAGATGAGAGAAGATGAAATCCAGAATTCTGAAGATAGGTTTCTGCAATGTCATAAATAGGATATATTGTGGAATGGTGACTAGCAGATTTATAGAGAACATAGAAAGGGAAGAGTTCAGTCAAGGTTATGAGCAATGGGGGCAATTGGAAGAAGGAAATGGAAGAGCAGAGCATATGGGAAGTGCTTGAGGATAAGAGATCGCCTTGCATCATATTTTGTGAAAGAAAAAATATAGTCTCTAAAACTGTTGATGGCTTTTCGTCTCTGATAGCTGTCTTTCAAGAAAGCAGGGCCAAAACCACATGCGGTCACCATTATCAGTTATAACAATATTCTAAGTCCTATGTAGTCATATATGTATGGATAGCATAAAACAAATTCATATTTGTGAAACTCTCACTACGTATATAACTTTTCAGTAAGCTCTTAACTAAGATTGTTTTAATTTCTAAAAAAATTATGAATAGAGATTTATATGTAAATGCATTAAAAATGCTTTTCATTTATTACTTCCCAATAAATTGCATGTTTTGTGGTTAATTTGTAAAACTCTGTTTAGTCAGTAGTTGTAGATCAAGGTCGTACTCTGCCTTTTTGTCACAGTAAAACCAGAGTAAGTGACTTAACCTCATTTTCTCTTCTTTAAGTGTTCTTCCATAAAAAAATGCAGATTGTATTTAGCCTGCTTATATATTGAGATTGTGAAAAACAAAAGAGGTAATGGCTGAAAATTAGTTCATAAAATGCAACTATATACCAAATGTAAGGTGAGATTATTATCATATTTAAGATATTGGTATACTCTAGAGTTACTCAAAAATTATGTGCTGCATCAAAGCATAATCTATGTATTTTGGAGCACACTCTCTCACATTCACACACACACATACACAAATGCACACACACAGCAAATCCAAAATATGAATATCTGGTCCAAAGAAATGCTTATAGTGGTAAAGAAAAAAAGGAAACATGACAAATCAGGAGTACATGTAAATGATTCTTTGGAAACTAAATGACCATGAGAGAACACTCTAGATGTTAAAATTGTTAGCTTGCAGAGCTCTTAGCAGTGTGAGAAGTGCATTCTGGATGTCCATGTGTCTGCGACACAATACTGTGCCGAGAGCAGCCATTCTAAGAATAGTATTTTCCATTTCCCATTAGAACAGCTCTATATTAAACAACATTTCTTTGTCTTAATTATCATTACTAATGGTTCACATCTTTATAAATATTTCTAATTTTTGCCAACTATGCTATTTTCTTGAGAATTATTTATGTGAACTTTTTCTTGTTTAAAAAAATATTGTTTTGTTGTGGTTTGAGTCAAATTAAAGGCTATAAAGATGTAAGACATGTGCTGTACTATGAGCCACATCCCCAGCATTTTAGTTTGACACTTAAATTTCACACAATTCAGCATTTAGGCAGAGTATAGTACCTGGAGGTGTAAGCACTCTTTTGCAACAGGAACATACAAATGTTAGTTGTTGAGGCAGAGTCATTCAGATTCTGTAACTTCATGTATAATCCTGCGATTTGTAACAGTAGGACCAGATTTATAATGTAGTAACTATAAGCATCACCAAAAATAAAACAAATCCTGTGTTCTTAGCCATGAATAACTAGCCAATAAGGTCTAAAAAAGCTGACCAAAATAAAGTCTTCACATACCTTTCTCATTTGTCACGTACATAATCAGAAGAAACAAATCTGCCTTGAAGCTTAATGAAGCTGAAGAATTAAGGGTTCTCACTAGCACTAGCTCCTTCTAACACCCATACCCGGTTTTGTACTATTTTATTCGTACTACTGTTATTTGGGTGAAGGGACCTCTGAAATGATGCTCAGAGGGTTCTATAGCTACTCCTGCTGTCACCTATGTTAAGAGCCAGAGCATGGAGAGCAGCTCTGCCCTGTAGTGGTGGAGTTGCTGGGTGACCCCATTGGTGCTTATGGGCTTTAGAATTACAATTAGCAAAGCTCTGGAGGCTTTGGTGCCAGTAATCAAACCTATGTCACAAGGTACTACTTTCCAACTCCTCTGCTATTATTGTTTGAGGGGGTGGAGTCGACTCAACCATAACTACAGTGCTCAGGACTTAATCCTGGCTCTGCAATTAAAATCGCTTTTAATAGAGCTCAGGGAATCACTATGCATTGCCAGGTATTGAACCCCATTCTGCTGCATGCTAGGCAAGCACCCTACTTGCTTTACTATTGCTCTAGCCCACTACTATTATCTTTCATACAGATTTTCATGTTCTAAAAGCTTTATGCTTTGCTAAAAAGGAATATGCTCCCGTGAACTGTAGTCCACACATCATTCTGTTCAGGTACACTCTTAAGTGTCAGATTCATATACAAAAGGACAAAGTCTGTAAAAGAGGTAAATTTCCAAAGCACCATATAACCGTTATCAGGGTCAATTTAAGATCACCACCATTTATAACACAGTGAGTCTGTCGACTGCCTTCTACTCTAGCCCATTGCCTCTGCATATGATGATACCATCTCTGTAGTTTTCATTTCTCAAAGGAAGTTTATGGCTATCGCTCCAAACCAAAGGCTACTCTAAATGAAAAAGAATAAGATAGTTCTGCTAGTGTATTTGTCAGAAATAAAGCAATTATTAACATCATACATAGAATTAAAAAGGGGGGACTCATTTAAATAATGAATTCTTATGTGACTATTTAGCAATTCACTGTTTAGCAATTTGCTATTTTTATTGCATTTAAATCAATCCATCTAACATAAATATTCTCTAAACTCTACCTAACACTATTTCATTGCTGCAAACCTATATTTCATGGCAAGACAATATATTTCTATAATAAAATGGTAATAAAAAGAGTACCAATTATCCCAGTATTTTCTCAAAATAGGTAGACTTTCTTTCATGCCTTAATTTTATGTTTTCCTTTGCCCCATACTAAAAGCTCGATATAATTATCCCTGAACAGGTTGAGCAAGGTCTCTGCAAAATCTGCTCAGGGTGATTATTTAGCTTTTTTTTTTCTTTTTTTTTTCTTTTTTTGCATTTGCAGAATTTAGCTGAGACTGTTACAAGCAGCGGTTTATCAAAATAAATGCTTGATTGGCTTTAGCAGTTTTTCGTAATTGAAAAAATAAAGAAAAAAGAGTTTTCTAATAAATGGAGGGAGAGAGAGGTTAAATACTTTAATTACTAACTTGCAAAAAGATTTCCATTTGAATATGGAAACAATGTAAAGGGGTCTCTAATTTTTATAAGACTGGAATCACTCCAGAGGATTTAATGATACTGCCGGGTAACTGCAACTGTGAAACTGAATAATGTGATTTCTAAGCATACTTTCTCAAAATGTAATAGTTCTGGGAATATTTACAATGGGTTATATTTTCAAAATTTGAACATTTGAGAAAATTTCAAAAAATACATAATTTCGAAAAATACTAATTCTATTATTTTCATTTTGTCTGAAACGAAAATCACTCACTCTTGAGACAACAGACATGGAAATACGACAGTTACAGAAGAATTTTCCTAACAATGATTGCTAGATATTAACTGAAGAGCTCAGGTAAATATTTCTTCCTTATTTAAAGCATACTTGACATTTCTGATCTTTGAACTCTGGTTTTTCACTATTTGCAGGGCTCCTTAGAAAGGTCTTAGAAAGTAAAGGTCTTATTCAGCTCAAATGATCCTCATTGCTTCCTGACCCTAGTCATATTTTGGCATTGTGTTGTGGAAGAGTCACGTTTACTACATTTCAGGGATAAAACTGCTTCAGCTACATAATGTACCCCCAAACTAGAGATTTCATAAACAAAGGAATTTCCATCCTTCTAAATATCAGTTAATTCCACCTAATCAGATCTATTATCAAGACTAATCCTAACACATAGATTACCAGCATTACAAAGCAGCCATTACTAATTAGCCCTCTGTCCTATTACCACTAGCCCAGGGAAGCCTACCCACATTACTATAATAAAAGAGAGTCTATTCGGAATTGCTGTTTTGTTTGGAAAGAAAAAAAAAAATCTGTGTTCCTTTCCAGCTGGCAGTTTTCCTAAATTAGATTAACTTTTAATTTAAATTAAAAATTTTAAAAGCTTTACACAAAGAGACAGTAATTGCCCATTTGAAACATCCAAAAAAGGTGATTGAAGGGTACAGTAATATGCTTACATGAATAATAAATAATACTTAGCATTTAGAAAGAGCTTTCCCCTCATCAAATCACTTCTTTATAGGCATTAACTAATTCACACTTTATTGTAGCAAGAAAAATAAAATGAAGTAATAGAATGCTTCTCTGCTTTAAATTTGGGTAAACTGAGGCCTAAGGAGGCAATTCTGTCATGACTATAACATGTGGATTACAGAACATGAACTGTTTTGTCATGCATTTCCCTGTAGAATCTGAATATGTCATTAAGCTAAAAATGAAATTAGTTCTACAAGCACAATATGGGCTTCGTTGTTACTGCACAAGCCAGTTTTGATTCACATCGCTTCCAATTGCTAGGAGAAGTCAAAAAGGTACTAAAAGTATTTTTGTCTTAATAATGTATTTTGTCTTAATCTATAAAATGAAAATAATAACCCAAAAAGTATATATAGAGAGTGCCAAGAAAACACCCAACAAAATAGTAATAATTGTCCATTATTAGGAGGTAATCAAGACAACTATTAAGAGTAAGTTAAGCATGCTAACAAGAAACGAATCATAATCCCAACTAGGTGTTCAAATGAAATTAAATATCCAAAATTGGATAAAATATTAATGGCACAACTTCCTAGGCTCTGTTTAACAGTTGAAATAATAAGCAATTAATGTATATCTGTAAAGAACACATTCATTTCAAATTACTAATTTCTACCCATTTCAACAAAGAAAAAAAAAACTTAGAGTCAAGGTACTGATCTTAATTTTATTATGTACTAATGGAGAAAACAATGTCTTAAGAAAACCTAATTCAATGACATCTTCAAGACACATTTAGCGAAACTTCTAAAGCAATATTATATTCCAATCACAGGAGATGACACATATATCCAAAAATCTTTGGAACCTATATGTAACAAACTTGTTACATGTAACAAACCTATATGTAACAAATTTGGTGCATCAATTAATTTGAGAATTCTTTGCAGTAAGCCAAAAAATTTTCAGACATCTGCAGCCCAGCCTAGAAATATACTCCGAGAGGCTAAGAAATAACATACTGATCTACCCTCTTTTCACAGCTGATATCCACAACAAAAATGAGTGGCATGATCAGTTTTCACATTCTTAAAATATTTCAAAGGGAATCGTATCCAGTGAAACATAGGTCCTCAAAAAAATTTTGAACTGGAAAACACATAAATTCTTCTGAGCAATGTCACTCATTTGATAGTGAAAATTACTGAGAACTAGATATTCAAGAGTCTATTTCTCAAAGGTTTTAATTACAACCAATTGTATATGTAAAAAAAAGTGTGCTTATATGTTACATAGTATGCAACAAATAATATACACTTGTGATGTCTTTTTTAAGTGTATTATATGAACTGCTGGGGCTCTTTGTCCAATTTCTACAGATATGGTGCTAAATTGCTCCCCACATTTCTCAGGCAGCACTTAAAATCCTTTATTACAATACTTTTCGTTTTCTCTTCTTTATCTCTTCAACCTTTTTTCCATTAACACAGTGATGAGAGAGGCACTATGTACATGTCTGCTTTTTAACAACTGGTTTAACATAAAATCCAGTTAAGATATGCCAACCACTACAGAGAAACGAAAAACTTTAAGCCTATTTTATACATACTTATAAATGTATACACTTTTAAGCTGCTAGAATTTTAGGTGCATTTTCATCTAGCTTCATTTGAAGAATTTACATGGTTGCAAAAAATACCTTGTCGAAATCTTATTTTGGTCTTCATGAACATAATCTCAACATCTCAGACAGCCTGAAGCATCCGGAATTACATTTGCAGCTTCCTCTGGGGCTCTGTGAAGCTCTATTAGTATTGCATATTCCCCATAAGTTACTTTTAATACTCCTCAAAGGCTTGTTAAATGCTACACAAACTTTACACTTCATGGCTCTAATGTTTAACTTATCTACCAGTAAATTTGAAACCACAACTATGTCATTTTCCATATTAGTGCTTTTTACCTATTATTATTTCTAAATGAGATTTTTAAGAACTAGATTTTGATTAATAGCAGTTATAGATTATGTACATGAAAAGAAATGCCTTGAATCTTGTCCCCAGACATTCAACAAGATAAAACCAAAGATGTAAAAGTGCTAGTTTAAAGGTTCTACTTAAACTGTGACGCTATTAACAGGCATAAGCAATCTATTCAATTATTGTATATGACATGTGACTGTTTTACTTATTGAGAAATTTAATTGCCATCTCGCTAAATAAACATATCATGATTTTAAACTATGTGGAAACACTGGTAGTTACTTCAGATTTTACTATACTTATTTTTCTTCCTGTAAAATGAATCTAATGCATATCATTTAAACTATAAAATTTATAATGACACTCTCTGCACATTATCCCAACAAACTGCATTTCCTATATAGACATTTTTAATATAATTTTTATTTTGATCATAGTGGTTTACATATTGTTGACAATAATATTTTAGGTACATATTTACATAAAATCAGGGGGGATTCCCATCACCAATTTGTCCTCCCTACACCTCCATTTTTGTCCTACCTCCCATATGCTCTTTCCTCACCCCCAGGGCTGCCAGAATATGTGGTCTCCTCTGTACCTAGCCTACTACTTAGTAGTCTTGCACCTTTTTAACTACTAATTTGCTAGAATCCCAAACTGAGGTAAAAGTAACCTAAAATCCATGATCTTTGAAGAAGACTTGAACATCATAGAAGAAATCTTCTTTCACTTAAGTTCTTACAAAATATTATTTCAAATAGGTTTTGATATTTTTCCTAAAACAATACGACGACTTAAAGAAGAATATAGCAAATATCTCAGAGGTATAAATAAGTTAATTAAAATATTCATTTTTTCTCAGTGTCACAGTAGAGTATCATCAGTAACAGTTAGAGATCTTATCATTTCTTTTCTGTTTTGACTGTCTAAAACTGATTAAGTCATCTAATTATAACACAACCATTCAATGTCTCTTATGTATGTCATTTTAGTCACTTTATTTTGAGATATACAGTATATTATGGAAACACCAGACTTGCCATGTTTATCTGTGAGAAGTGTCCTTTTTCATCATATAAGTCTCCATATATTTTTAGCAGGAAAACTAAACTATGCCAGTTAACAAGTTATTTCAAAGGTAAGGAGACAAAATTAAACCAAAAAAAAAGATTAAAATCGAGAAATAGGAGAATTTGGTATATGTGTTTTAGTAATTAAATAATCTTTATGTATGTAATTTTCCTGCCACAACCAAACATGAGATGTGATGTATCCATTCTTAATAAATTTGTTAAGAATTCCTACTTCTAGATCCTCACTGTTACAAAAAGAGCTCTCTGTAAAGTTTTAATGCAGGAAGTAGAAATTTCTAAAAACAATGAGTTGCGTCATCACATTCATTAAACCTTGCTCACTTCACAGACTGCTATTTTGATAAAAAGCAGTGATAATAATAGAGGGAGGGAATACACCAGAAAACCAGTGCTGTCGTTCAGATACATATAAAACATACTTCTCACTCCATGCTCAACAATTGCACTAACGATAAGAAAGATGTCTATGATAGCTGACCTTAACCGGTCTCATAATTAATTGGCATCAAGTGATAATTAAGACTCTACCGTTTGAGTTTTAATTTAAAAACTAAGTACAAATTCAGTCATTTAATAAAGAGTTGTAGTCATTTGGTGTGTTTCTAGGCGAAGAATATAGCAATTTACTATTGACAAGCACTAACGGACGAGGTCATTTCACAAGTATAGTGCGGACAAAGGTGAACCGGGCAACTGATGAAATCTGTGGCCAAGGCGAAATAGCAATCTCTGAGCCAAATGGTAATAAAGTTACTGAAATGAAGCAATGTAGTTTCTAAACTGAACTGTCATAAAGGAGGATATGGGCTTCAAACTGGCATGTCAGTAGTAATTAAAATATTATTTCTCTTTTTTAAAAAGTCCCAAATGACTTTAATAGTCTTATCGATTTTTTATTCAAACCCTCAAAGTGAGGTTAAGAGGATCTGCCAGGCAGACTAGGGGACAGCATGGGCAAGACAGAGGTTTGGAGGGAAATAGGTTAAAATGCGTAAGGACAGAAAAGGAAAAGAAAAAGCAGTCACATTAACCGCGAACACTAAAATCTATCAGCATGTTCACAAAAGAAATAAAAGAATGTAATATCCCCTCCCTATAAAAAATAGAGATAAGAAAATTTAGAAGTGCGTGACGTGTAAGATGAATATTTAAAAAAACATTGATTGCACAGAAATAATATTTCATCTTCTCCAAGACAACAAAAGTAAAACCCTCAAAATATATATTTTTTTCCCAAGAGTCCAGGCATTCTCTACATAAGCCTTAACCATAAACCACAAGTTGAAATGACTAGGTAGTCTGGTCCAGTAAATATTTGTACATGTATAAATCACATCCAAGAGACATCACAAAAATATAGACCTTGGGGCCGGAGAGATAGCATGGAGGTAAGGCGTTTGCCTTTCATGCAGAAGGTCATCGGTTCGAATCCCGGCGTCCCATATGGTCCCCCGTGCCTGCCAGGAGCGATTTCTGAGCATGGAGCCAGGAATAGCCCCTGAGCGCTGCCGGGTGTGACCCAAAAACCACAAAAAAAAAAAAATATAGACCTTATAACTAGAGATGATTAAAAGATTAGATCTACTATCGTCCTTATTTTAAAAAGTGGAAGGTAACTCTAGAATAGTGAAAAACACTGTTGAGAAACCAACAGAAAACAGAGAGGGATATTCTTCACATATAGGCTAGAGAGAGTGTGCATTCTTCATATAATCTGAGTCATACAGAGGATTAAATTTCCTTGTTATACTAGCATCACAGAATTTGGCCCTGGACAAAAATACAGGGAGAGAATGCATTCGCCTTGTAGTACGAGACCTGTGCGGTCTCCAACCATATCCAAACACTTCTAGGTAAGCAACACACTCCCCTTGGGTGAAAAGAGCCTTCCTAAAAAAAAAAAAAAAAAAAAAAAAAAAAAAAAAAAAATACTTAACCATGAAACTGAGTCCCTACTAATCCTTTATGCAATCCACTTTACAACTAGCTAATTACATGGAATCATCTTTCACTTAATTGAACCTATACTCACATTACTCAATAATTAAATGATCTCTCTAAGCAAAAATATAAAGCACAAAGGAGTTCATTTGGAAAAGATACATGCAAATCACTTGGGATGTTGGACCCCTGACAGAGAATCAAGGGGCTGTTGGTTTTTTGTATCCTGGAGAAAGGCCAAAGGTTTAAAATTTCTGCACTTTTCCCTATGGAAGCATCATGATCCTACCTATGAACCAGAACATTTCCCATCCAGCTGTTAGAAGCCCAGGATCTGATTTGCTACATGATAGAAGATGTATCTGAATGGATGCTACAAGCTCAGGAAGCCTTACCCCAGAAGTTCCCTCCGGTATCTGCCAACTGTTAGTAAAGCAAAATAAACATATAGCACATGCTTCTGGAATTAATGTAGCCTTTTCTTCTCAAATCTATGAGCAAAAAATAGAATGGTGTTTAAAGTGAGCAAGACAATCAATTTATTTTTTGTCTCACACTTGGAAGCTGGGGGGTGGGGGAGAGACTAGTGGGAGCAGAGAAAAAGAAATATACTAGCCAGATGTAAACTGTTATTTATATTTATCTTGTTGCCACATTAAAAATGTTAACATATGCTGTTATTTGACAGCCCATAAGGAAAATAACAATACAAATATCAACTAAGAAAAATCCAATTTAAAATACTAATAAACAATTGATCAGGGCTGTTTCTGTACCACTGAGCAAATGGCAAGTATTTATAAACTTTTTCCCTAAATTTTGTGCCTTTTACACAAAGTTGTCTAAGTAGTAAGACAAATTATTATTTCAGTAGTAATTATTAAAAACCTAGATATGAAAATACATTCTTAAATGTCCAGAGAAACAATGTCATTTTTGAGAATTGTATTCAAGGTAGTATCATTCATGGAGCTCTTCATAACTAACATATCAACTTGAAGACATAAGACCCTGAGAAAAAATTTCAAATTAAAGCTTAGCAAAGATACAAGCTACTCAGTACATAAAAAAATATAAGAAAGATTTAGCAAAGTCTAGTTTGTTTTGCGCTTATTTTTGTTGTTGTTTTTTTTATTAAGAATAAATTATCTTTTATAATGGGAAATAAATTAGGAAGGAGCTGAAAATCATAAGCAATTTATACACTGACCAGCAGGAGTGTTTCCTCAAATGTTGCTTTTGAATGTCAAAATGCAGGTGGAAATGTGTTTGCAAAAGGCAAGGTGAACCAACACAAGGCTGACACGCGCTGTTTATTACTGGAAAGAGAACTGAGTTTAGTTTGGTGTACGATTTCATGCTGTCTGACTGTGACATAATAGTGTCAGCTAAATGAAAGGTTTTATTTAGCGCCAATTTTACCAAAACCCAATGTTTAACTTATGACACAACAGGGATTTGGAGGTCTTTCTCGTCACCTTAAGTGGAAGGAAGTCAGAATCCAACATCAGAGGAAGGTGCTATTTTATCTGTACAGTCTCTGCTCTCACCTCAGGTAATAAGTTATTTCCTGGCAAAATAAAGGCTCATAGCATTAGCTAAAGAGACACAATTATAAGAGAGCAAGGAATCTGCGTTCAACTATATACAACAGTTTGACTGGCTACAAAGAACCACACCATTTCAAATTTTCTCATTTCATACAGGCTCAATTGCTTCACTAACACTTCTATCAACACACATGTACTTGCTTGTACATACATGCACGCGCGCACACACACGCGCACATACACATACACACGTTATACGGTATAAAGAGCATTTATTTTTAACCACAGAGCTGCAGTAAAATCAAATATCCTTTTTTCTATTTGAAGGCTGCACCAGGATTAGAAGAGGCTTACTGATTCTCGAAGCAAGTCCAGTTATTATAACAAATGTACATTTTACCAGTCTTGAAATTCTAATTGTGTTTAATACAGTTTCGTGTTGCATCAAAGTATAAAATCAATACCATTTGTCCAGCACACAGGAAAAATAGAATCCATAAATGGCTCTTATTGAGTAATTAAACACCTATTATTGTCATGGGTAGTGAAACAATGAATATGATAAGATAAATTTTTGCAAGAAAATACTGCAGTGATTAATACCTCCCTACGTATTAAATAAAAATGACTGCCTTTTGTGCAGTACTGCTGGCAGAAGAACAGGGACGTGAGAACTAGTTGCCAGTGCCACAATAACAGGCTAACCTTGAACTGAACTCCTTTCCTCAAGAAATTAAATGCTGTAGCAGGACTTTAAATCCCCCCACTTAGAGCTCATTTGTGTGCCATGTAACCTGCAGTTCCTGAAAAGAACTCATTATCTTCAAAAGGAGAATCCCTTTATAATTTCTTTATGAATGTGTATATTGTTTCTACAGGAAAAAAAAAAGTATTTCAACATCCAAAAAGGATAAGAGCATTAACAATATAAGCAAGGCAAGAAGACTTGTACCAATCAGATGCCATTACTACTTCCAGGAATACAAGTGCTGAATGCAATTTCCTATGGAAAACTGAACATTAGATTGAGAATGAGGTTAGAGGAAATGCATATTTAGAAGAAGAGATTAATCTGTAAGACTGGTGCTAACGCTCTTGGTTATTCTGTAGCTGGAATTTCCGTATCTTTCTGAATTTTCTAGCTCTGGCATAATCCTGAAATCCCTTACTTTACAGACTCCAACACCTTATAGTCTCCTCTCTCTCTTTCTCTCTATCTCTCTCTTTCTCTCTTTCTTCTTTCCTCTCTTCTCTCATTCTCTTCTCTCTCTCTCTGATGTCTCTCTCTTTCCTCTCTCTCTCTCTCTGGTGTCTCTCTCTCTCCTCTCTCTCTCGCTCTCTCCCTCTCTCCCCTCCACTCATCACAACACTACAGAAACCCTACAGTACTTTGCCTTTTTTTCAACTTGAGAATGATGCACCAGAAACAACTACAAAGTACAAAGATGAATCTATGGATGTGACACTTGTAAAGGGTAACCCTATTTCACAAGTGAGAAGAGACAAAAAAGAAAGAAAAAAAGGCCACTGAAGCAATAACTGCTCACTGAATTACCATTAAATTGCAAGATTTACAATCCAATGTACAGTAAGTGCATATCTAATGGAGTTTGTCCTCTAAAAGAATAGAAAGTGAATCTCTGCTGCAGTAGATGTGGGTAGGTGATGTATGTTTCTTTTCATCTATTCTTTAATTTAAAAAAAAAAGTTCAAAACACAAAATAAGAGAACACACTGATGCCACACCATCAAAACCCTAATGCAAACTTCCCTAATTTTAAAGACACTTTGAAATGACTTTGCTATCAAATTGATTCCATTCTTCCAAATGGGTAACACAGAGGGTATGTATGTTGTCCTTTTACAGCACAAATACTTGAGAAGTCAAACTTTTTTAATTGCTTATCAAACAGTAAAAAGAGTCTAAATGATTGATTATAAATAACAAAAGTCATTACTGTCATTACTAATGAAAAGCAAAAAATGTAATTAGTTACACTGAATTTAGTAAAAGCTAATAAATTTGTCTTGATAATACAAAGCACTAAAAGATGATATGGATGCAATCAAATATCAATAATTTAGAACTGTTGGTTTTTATTAGCACAACCACCAGACAGAAACTGAATATTTGGAAGCAAAGGTACTTATTCTATTTAGTATCATTATAAACAATTCAAAAAATTATTTTCAGTGTTACATTTACAATAAGCACTTATAAAATAAAGTCTATTTTCTACCTTAAGTCAAACAGCAAATGATATATATCATATATATGGTCATATATGATATATATCTTCTCATATATATGATCATATATGATATATATTTTTTCTCAGATTTATGCATGAATAAATTTGGAAGTAACATTCTGAAAAAATCAAAAACTGGTATAAAACAGCATAAATAGAAAAATTATCAGAAAAATCCATTTATTTTGATTAGATAAGAAAGTATCTTGTTTATATAGTATTTCATAAGTCAATGACCTGGAATTAAGTAAAATGTGAAACAATAATGCCTATTCTGAAAATGTATGATTTGCTCTTTTCACCTCTCCCACATAATCTGAATTTCATTTTATAGGATTGACAAATAATACATATGATCAGACATGATATACTTGTTCTTTTAAGCTCTAGAGAATCAAATTTGTTAAAGGTGAAGTAGTGGAATTACCAGTACAAGTGACTAGGTCCATCAGAGCTTCCAGTAAGTACTATACAGGCATGCCCAAATAAATACCATCATAAAGGATTTTATATATGAGATATAGACACACACTCTCTCTCAAACACATACCCTGCCTGGTTATTAAAAACATAAAATAGATTCACTGCTATATATAAACTGAAAGGCATTCTAGAAATCCAGATTAATTTCAACTTCAATGCTATTTTAAACGGTGAACCATTTTTTCCCTCACTCTTGCCAAATATATTCAAAATATCATCTTAAAAATCAGTTGCTTACACTTCTCTCAGTTACAGTGAGCCGAAGATTTTTCAGCAACTGATGAAGACCAGTGGACCACCTGATACTTTTTCAGCAGGGTGATACAATTAAAGGATGCCTTTGATTTGCTTGAAAGATTACTTCTCTTTCTTAATTGTTTAAAGTGCACAATATAACACAAAGGGGGGGGTGGAATTAAGAAGGTGACTGTAGAGCCTGAGCTAATTGCAAGCTGATTAGATTGTGCCATGCAAGAGCTCTCCCTCCATTACATACCATCACAAGCTCTGGTCTTTTCCACCCTGCTGCTGCAGCAAACAAGCTGATTTGCTAACAAAGTGGTCAGCTCGGGCACTTGCACAGCAGCTCACGGGGTCCACAGACGGCTGCTCTCCATGCAGAGAATCTCAAGCTCCATTTTCCAATCTGATTACACGGCTCCTTGTTCCAGCAGCCTTAAACCTTCATGGCAGTTTACCAACATTTTCATCACTTTTTTCTTTTACAAAGCAAAAGAACTGATAAGCTCTCAGGTACCCAGGATTTCACAGTCAATGGCTGGCCAGCAGCCAGCATAGCTTCACTACACAACTGTTTTGGGCCACACTGCATAAAGCAGACAGGATTTACCAGCCAGTACTGGACTATTAGAATTTTGCTGTGTGTACAAGTAAGCAGCATGTTTCTGTCGAGAATTGTGTCTAATCACATCTAGGAAGAACAGAGACCTAATAAGCGCCTTGCCTACCCCGCCTCCATTAAAAAAAATAAAAAAAGAGGCAATGCAAAGTAAACCAATGAACACATGCCCCTGAATTCACTATTAGCCTAACTAATGTGTTCAGGAACTCCGCCTTGTAAATGCAAAGCACTAATAACTGTTTTTAAAAGTCCCAGTCTGATTGCCTCCACCAATTACCTCCATTACCATGAAAATGATCCTAGTAACTTTCCATTAAAATATAAAAATTTCAGGATAATACCAAAAAAAGCAAAAACTGGTTAGTATAGCAAAACTTTAGAACTTAATAAAGGGGGTACACTAGGCAAAATATATAGAAATAAAGGCCCCATATAACTATCTGAAGACACAACTGGAAAATCTTACTACATAGAATACCCCCAAATCACAAAACATAGTTAGCAAGAGTTCTATGTAATACATTCACAATCAGAAGTTTAAAACAATGACTTCTATAGCCCACATGTAGAACATCCATACAGAGACTTTACCTCTAGTTGTCAATTTTTTTAAAATTATGGACATGGTACAAAATGCAAAATAAACACAAGTCTTAAAAAAATAACATTCAGTGAGATACAGTGCTTATTCACGGTGTCATTTGAACGGAAAATAAATAAATAAAAATTGTCTCCCTTAGCCATGTCAATAACTTTTCAACAAAAATAAGGAAAACAATTTTATGAGTTTCGATTGGCTTTCCTTAATTTTTCTTTTTAATTAAGGGTTTAGGAAGGGAGGCTTAAGGAAAGAGAAGATGCTACAGCTATGGGAAAAATGTACAATCCAGCTCACACAATGCTTCAGCAATCCAGCTCACCAGTGTGCTGACCCTCTGTATCTCAGAGTCATTAGCTCTAGTCCCAATCCTGCCTCCAGGAGGGGGGGACTGAACTCACACACCAAAGTGAGGAGATACGGGATTTTGAGCATGCCAGACAGAAGGGTCATTCCTTCTCGCTGATGAGGAGGACGCTTGTTCCCTAGGGAGGGGAAACTCGATGAGTGACTGTCGCAAGATTCAGGCAATGGACATGCTGCTGACTCAGGAATGGACTCTGACAGCCACCCTGTTTTAGTCTAGGCTTCAGAGTGGGAGAGGTTTAAGAGCCGCAGCAGTGACAGGTACATGCAAAAGTTAGGCAGAATGCAAGGGAGAGGGAATGAAAAGAGAAAATGCAACAACTCCTGCTCCAGATAAATGCAAACAAAACAAACCTTTTTTTTTCTTTTATTGTAAGTTGATATTTCCTAGCAGAGGAAAAGCAACACTGCTTGTAGGTATGCATGTTTCTAGAGTACCCATAGATTGCTGAATGGATCTTAAAAGTGAACATGGGTCTGGAAAACTGATGAACTGGGCTCAGGCTACATTATATGCACAATACTAAAACAACCCTCTCAACTCAGAAAGTACACACATACACCCATATATGTATTTGCATGTGGGTGGTATTCTGCATAAATGACTGTCAACTTAAAATGCCATTCTTTAATTTATATGCAAATTCTACCTCTGGTAAAATAAAAACATATTTTAAGCAGCTTATAGTGCCAACACATTATTCCCATGAATGACTCCTAGTAAACTATTTATGCCAACTGTGAGTCTTTTTTTATGATTTATTGGATGGTGAAGGAAACCACTTAAACTATAGTTGTCTTATGAATCAGTAATTTTCATGTTTCTAATTAAAATGTAAACAGCGTAATGAAGACATCAAGTTTTTAGGCAAATGTCTCTTTCAGTGCCACTTGGGGTATGGTAATTACTAGAGCAGATCTATGGATGCTCCTGAATCCTCTACAAATCCAGATTAAAAGCATTACTGCTAAACCTGACTTTTTCCACGAGGGAATTGTGTACTCTAACCCATTCCCAGGTTGTTTACAGATGTACATTGGCACTTCCTTTAAAATCTGGTCATTGAAAAAAAAAATTAAAATGGAAAATAACAAATGAAGTAATTTATATTTTAAATGTTAATGATAAAACATTTACTGGCACTTAAAATGCTGGAAGTAGATCTACTTAATTTGGTTCTCTGCCAGTAGATTCTTGAAAAAGGACAGAAACAAGAAAGAAAAAGAAAAAAGAAAACAGCACCCAACAGTGTCTACCCTAAATGTTTAGAGCCCAGATATGGAAAGAGGGGTGAGATGTCTACAAATGCAAAGATAAACTTAATGGGATTTATGGTATTTAAATGAACATGGTAAATACAATACACAAATTAGCAAGATGTAAAAAGTAATAATATATGACCCCTGAATTAACAATGTCTTTTTTCCCCGCTCAAAAATGTTAAAGTATCTTTGAAATGAGCTATGATCTGTTTTCATTTTTATTTCAACATCTGTTTTTTGCTGAAATTCTCCAAAATTTATCCTAAAGCAAATGACCTCTTACACATGCTAAAGAAACACACCACCTAGCCTGCCTACAACTGTTAATTGAACTTCTCTCTGAAGTCTATTTTTTCCAAGTTAACCAGCTCACTTGCTTTACATATTTACTACCAAGCACTTGAAGAGTCCTTTTTGCTTTTTAAATTAATATTCTGCACCACCCTTTTCTCCACACACCCCTTGAAACTATTATAACCACCCTGGCAGTTGAGTAGTTACAGCTGAAATCTGCAGTAAAATGAAAAGTCTAAAAAATATAAGATAAAAGGAATATTTTCCTTCTCCCATTCCCACCCCCACCCACCCGTAGTCTCCAAATCCACAAACTGACTAGTATGGCCAATTTTCATATTGTTTTAACATAAATGCTAGACAAGCATGTTGCTAAGGTTGGACAGAGAATTGAGAATGGATAAGAAAATGGGGGGGGGAGTGACATGAGACAGAGAAAAAGAGCAATTTTTGCAATGTTATGTTTTATTACTAAAGTAATGTAGGCAAATACATGTATTGCCAACATTCTGAGATTAAAGGAATAGATAAATATGAAGGCTATTCTTAACATTTTTTTCCATCTGAAAACATGTAAGAAGCCCCATCTCACTCCCCACTTGAACACAGAGCTATACTCTTTAGGGATGGGGGAGGGGTGAGACACACACACAGAGAGAGAGAGAGAGAGAGAGAGAGAGAGAGAGAGAGAGAGAGAGAGAGAGAGAGAGAGAGAGAGAGAGAGAGAGAGAGAGAGAGAAGATCTGAAAGAGACACATTTTTGGTAATGTATTAAAAAAAATTTAACACCTCTGGGAGATTCTAAGGGACAGAAAGCTGATTAAACAAGGCCAAGTGTTTGGCTTAAGGGTGATATCATAGTTGTGTTCAATATCAGAAGTGTTGCGAGTACAGGCATCGTTTCTATTCGCTTTGTGCCAGCAAGGTAAACACTGGATTGCATTGTGGATTAAAACAATAAGAAATCTCTTCCCTCTCAGGCTTTCAAGGCCGTGTTAATCGGGTGTAATTTTTAATGAACACTAGCTGCTTGGTACTACTCATTCAAGACATTTCATTAGAAGGTTATTCATTTAGAAAAAAAATCAACATTTCAACCATATCAAGCTGTAACCTTTCTTGAAATGTAAATGAATAGTTTAAATGAGAAGATTAATAAAGAAGGGATGTTCCAATTCCAAGCATGGCATGCTATGTATTTTTAAATTTGTCTATGCCAGATGCTGTCAGTCAGAACAAAAAACTGTCCAAGCAGACAATCTGTGCGTCTGAATGTTGATCATGTTGGAAAGTACAGGGGGGGAGGGGGGAGTGTGTCAAGGATTCATGGTCCTTCATCTTTGCAGTAGAGCAAACACGTCTCTCAGTATAGCGACAGACAGCTGCTTCCACTTTCTAATGTGCCCTAACTTAGATCACTGAAAGAATTGTCAGCACTCAGAGAAACACACAAAGATAACACAGCCAGCTGCCATGGAGGGGAAAAACAGCACAGCTCAGAAGAAATGGGATTTGTTCCATTTGCATGATGCTGCCTCCCCTGGGCCCCTTTCTTTCAAATCCAAAGCACAAAAGACAACACTTAACATATTTGCTTAAAGATGACAACCTCATGTTGATTTCATTTGGATGTAACAGTGTCAGGATTACAGATATAAGAATATATTATATCTGTAACAGAGACTGACAAATGTACCCATCAGTGGAACTGTCTGATTCATCTGCTTATACAGCCATTTTACCATCCCAGGGGTGCCATCTAAGTAGTAACTTTAGAAAACTGAAGGTCTAATTTTATTACACCACATTTCAACCTACTAAACAATATTATTTCTAAAATATATCATTTTTATTGGAAGTCTCCCTGATGAAAAATCCAGTAGACACCAGAGAATTTATGAACTGTGTGGGTCTTTTGAACTCAATATACTTCCCATTTGAAACAACTTTTCTTACTGTGGACCAAAACCCTAAAATCGAAAAAGTGAAAGTTACAGAGAGAAATGTATGCTTTGACTAATGTAATTAATATGGTAATTTGTTAAGAGAGAGATACCAGGCCTTACCTGGTCCACTTGAAAAACCTCTATGTAATCACCTACTTCTTTCTAGGATATTATATGTCTTCCCTCAACACACCACTTGTACTTCAATAGCAACTATGTGAATAATTATTGCCTGTCAATATCTTTGGGGCATACACTCAATCTGTCTTCTCTTAAGGTATTCTTCAGACAGAAGATAAGGCATGAGAATCATTTAAAATCAAAACTTAGCCAACCACCAGTCATAATATGTACAGTTTGTAAAGTCATGATTTGGCTCTGGGCCACAAACTTTTACAAATCCCTAGTCTTATGGCATTAGCAATTTTGACATTTTTAAAAGCAAATATAAAGGCTCTAATACTGAGTCACTAACATCTACTTTCTTCTGGTTTGCTTGATTGAAAACAGGATCAGACTGGAAACAAGGAACAGGTAGGGAGCATAGACTTATTCTCTTTGCATATGCAGGACACATGCGTGCACATGCGCACACACACGCCCATGCTCACCCACGGACCTGCACACACACTCACACACGCATTAATGCCCAGGCACATTCAACAAGAAATTCCAAACACCTGACTTGCCATAATAAAATGCTGGCTTCCTACATTCCTACTTTGTCCAAAGGAATGCTCTACTGCATGTTGCCATTTACTGGCAACAGTATAATTCACTCACTTGGTCTTGTTTTATAAAATAGAGTTAACTGCTATATGTGAAATTTAGCACAGCAGATGGTTACCAAACATTATTTTCCATTTGTTTAGTTTCCAGTAAGAATAAGAACTGTGGAGTCGCGCTGCAAAGAAAACTAGCAGCCTAAATGATAACTAACCAGTGCCAGAAGATGCATTTTAAAATAAATTACTTTTATTGTACAGTGTATCAAGGCTAAATATAAGTTTGAGGGATATGGGATGTTATTTGCCCCATCTCCATCCATAAAGGAAAATTACATTTGAATAATTTATTTCTTCGTGTAAAATCCTTTAAGGTTTTGCCTCTATATTTTTAAGTGATCAAAGTTTCTAAAAGCAACTTATTATAACCATTAATGTTTGTCATCGCCCAAGCTGAAATCACTTTCTTTACCTCTAAGTGGCTCAGTTGTTCAACAGAAAATGGGAAATAGGAGCCATTTGCAGACAAGTGCACATGCACAGAAAATTAAGCTGTAAATATCTGGACCGGGTTATTACTGGAATCTGGAAACATCTGGGGCTACAGAACAAGCCAAGCCCCATTTCCACAATGTCCAGGTAATTGCTTAAATGATTTATCCCTTACTGTTTCTATTAAAAATGTCTTTAAAGAGAAACATTTGTAGGCTCTGTTCTGCAATAAAATCTGGTATCTGGTTTCACTTGTACAAAATCTTGTGAAAGATGTTACGTTTCTTCAAGGACATATGCAAAGAAACCCTGGACAAAGACTGAGTGCTAAAAGAAGGCGTGGTTACTCTCTCAAAGAGAACAAGCACATCCAGAAAGCACATTTTTAGCAGCTTATCTGTGACCAAGTTTTATTCTAATCAAAAAGTTCTATGAGCAAAATTATCTTAAGCACACATATACAAACATCTCTTAAGCACATATATAAATGTATACAACTAGAATTTAGGATCCATTTTTTAATTTTACTTTTTATTTCTCATAAATCTTGTTTACTGAATTTTTAAGTGAGTAGCATATCAAACCTATCTCCTAAGGGACAAAATAAGTCCTACCTCCCAGATACACTTCAGCCACATTCAGTAAAAATTGGGAAACAGATTTAAATTGGCTCACTTAGATGCTATCTCTGTAGCTACCAAGTTACCAAGCAACTCATTCATTCAAAATAAAAGAGTTATCAATGTTATGACCTTCCCTGGGTTGCTCTACGAACTTCTCTCTGTCTCTGCCTCTTTTTCTCTCCCTCCCTCTTTCTCTCAGACAAGCACACAAACATATCTGCATTAACATACATTATATCTATATTAGCATATTTATTTGTGTTAACTTTAAAAAATATATTTCAGTTTAAGCCTAGAGGATTAATACAGTTGAATATTGTTCGAAGATTACTATGTCTGGACATAACTGACAGCTATATATTGTGATTAAAAGGCAAAAAATAAATAAAATAAACTATTCCACTGACTTACCATGGCTTTTATTTTGTGGACATTAACTTAAATTACTATGGTCACTAAAGAATCTCCCAACTTTCCTTAATGAGACAAGCAAAGGAAATGCCAAAAATTTTATAAATGAACTTGCCCGAATATTTGTACTGATTTAAGATTCTATGAAACTTCCTAACTATGAAGTTACAACCATCTTTTTACTTTCCTTGAATTAGTTTAGTTGTTGGTACCCATAATACTAAAAAATCCTACTTATTCCTTGTTACTCTCAGTTTCAAAGATTTAATTTTTTTTAAAG
Organism: Suncus etruscus; assembly: GCF_024139225.1. Classification (NCBI taxonomy): domain Eukaryota; kingdom Metazoa; phylum Chordata; class Mammalia; order Eulipotyphla; family Soricidae; genus Suncus; species Suncus etruscus. Next base: position 80,960,124 of record NC_064852.1, read on the forward strand.
TTAAAATGACTTGAACTTTGTTGGTTTCCAGAAAACCAACAAATCCTATCTAACAAAAGAACTAAATGACTCTTAGTGTCAAACTGCAAAAAATAAGTTTGTTGCTTTTAACATACTGTTTTCCAGTTTATATGATCCAACATGTAAAAGAACACCTTCTTTTTTTAAAACTTTAAAAAATGCATTGCATAGTTGACATAGTTGACCATAATACATTTGTGTCCAGATAAGTGAGAAAAAAGTTAGTTTAAAATAAAAAGGCATGAGGCAAATGCAATTGCACAGTGAGTAGGGCATTTGCCTTGCACACGGCCCACCCAGGACCAACCAAATTTCGATCCACAGCATCCCGTTTGGTCCTCCAAGGCTGCCAGAAGTCAGTTCTGACTGCAGAGCCAGGAGTAACCCCTGAGTGCTGCCAGGAGTGGTCCAAAAAACAAAAATTAAATTGAATTGAATTGAATTGAAAAAAATAACAGAAAGAAAAAAGACAAAGGAAGAGAGGTTTGAAAAAATAAAAAATACATTAGCAAGCACATTTGAGAAAAGTATTGTATCTCCAATGAAGTCATTGATACAATGACACAGGTTTACTAAGCTCTTGGTAGCTGTCCACTCTATTAAATTGCTGTGTTCCTATAGGAATGAAAGTATCAAACAAATGAAGTTGTCCAGCACTATTATTGATGCTGTGGATTTTGTGGGGTGTGTTCTCAGCTGTCAGGCCTCCTGGAAAAAGGAGGTCTAATACCTTCTTTACTGCTTAACTATTGACATTCTTAGCTAAATATACAGTGTTCTCATGGAATTATTTAAATGGCATTCCTCCACTGTACTTTATCTGATGGCATTTATTGCAACACACCAGGTTACCAGTTAGCACTGTACATATTGTCTTATATAAAGAATATCTGAGATCAACCTAAATTTTTTTTCCTTTTGGTTTTTGAGCCATATCTATACAGGTCTATACCTGGCTCTGCACTCAGGAATGACACCTGGCAGCTCTGGGAACCATATGAATTTCCAGGAATCAAAATGAATAAGCTGTGTGCCCTACCCACTCTACTATCACTCCACCTTGATGAGCTTCAATTCTATATGAAATAGTAAGGTAGTCTCTAGAACTTCTCAATCTATAAATTGAATCTTTAAATTTTAAGCTCAGATTGAGAATTTTTTTGTTTGTTTGTTTTTGGGCCACACCCAGCGATGCTCAGGGGTTACTCCTGGCTGTCTGCTCAGAAATAGCTCCTGGCAGGCACGGGGGACCATATGGGACACCGGGATTCGAACCAACCACCTTTGGTCCTGGATGGGCTGCTTGCAAGGCAAACACCACTGTGCTATCTCTCTGGGCCCTCAGATTGAGAATTTAAAAAAAATATATTGAGGTGGTTTTTTGTTTTTTTTTTTTCAGTAAAGGTTATAGGTTTTCTTAGTAAAAGAGGGTTTTTAAAAAAATGACAATAGAGCCATTGTTTTTTTTCTAAATTCTTTCATCAAGAAATGTGAGCAAGTGTTTTTCCTGGTACATTTATCTTTAGGTTCAAGTACACCAATATACAATAGAAACTTTGTAAAATGATGTTGACTGACTCATTACAATTTCAACATTTCTTCAAATTGAATTTCCCATAGAAAACGTGTAGTTTGTTGTTGTTGTTGTTGTTGTTGTTGTAACGCTAGTGACAGGTTTAGAGAAAGAAACTAACCCTTTCAAAAATACACAGACCTAACTGGTAAGGCACTGACCATCCAGAAGACAGGATCAGTACACTCCTTGTAACCACAACTAGATTACTTAATGTCCAGCATTTAGTTATATAAATTAACAGTATCATGCGCTATGTACAGAACCAAAATGTGTCAATTACAAGAGCAAGCAAAAACACAAATTGCAAGGTTGTTGAAAGTACCAAGTATAGATTAACCAGTTTGGATCTCATCTCTTATTACACAAATTGCCATCCTATTCCAAGGAAATCTGCTCCTATTCCAAGGAATTATGAGGGTACTAACAGAAAACATATTTGCACATAGCCTATTTATCAGAAAAAAGGGGCAAACTAAAAAGAAATGTCTTAGGTGGTACTATTTCCTGTATTCAACCAAAGGCTGAATAACCCACAGTCAATCATCACCATGTTGGCAAGAAGTTAGCTGATTTAGAAGATCCCAATCTAAAGATTCCGTATCCTCAAATTTGTGACTACAAATAATAAATAAAAAAATTTTAAGTGTGAATGATGATCTGAATGAAATACTTGTTATCATCTATACTCAAAATGGGTTATAGCTTTAATGTATAAGGATATAAAAATAGCATATAATGTTCTGTTTTTTCTAAGAAGATTTAAATGCTCTCCTATCCAGATATAAAAATAGAATAAATTACTATAAGTTCCATTTTAGATAAATAATTACAAAACTTTTTGCAGGGTTATAAATATCTTTACATGCTAATTATCTATAGGAAGAATATATAAATTTCTCATTTTAATGAAATGCACAATTTTAATCTAATATTGAAATGTTTGAGAAGCATATTCTGCTTTTTGTAAAAAATTTAATGGAAGATTCAGTAAGTACAGTACTATTATCTTTGGCCACTTCAATTAACTAAGTCTTTATTGAACATCTATTTCACTGTATACATTTGAGAAAGTTAAAAATGTTTAATAAATTAAATTCTAGTTATTTTCAAAGACTTTACAGTTTTATAAAAGAGAAATACAAGTGTTCAACAATCTATACTAGAAGACAAAACAATGGTAAATTATTGCAAGGAGATGTTTAAGAGTTTAGGCAATATCAAGTAGCTATCAAAATGGATCAGAAGGACATTGGAGCAATAGTACAGAGGATAGTGTGATTGCCTAATACATGATTGACCTGGTTTCTATTCCCCTTATTCTATTTGGTCCCTGAGAATCACCAGGAATGATCTCTGAGTGCAGTCATAAGTAAACCACAAGCACTGCTGAGTGTTCCTCTCTCCCACAAAAATAAAGGAAACTCAAAGAAGTGTGATGCAATATTTAAACTAGATATCCAAATCCTAGGAGGCTTTCTATAGGTAATAAATAACATTCCAAGGATTAAAAGAAATTGAACAGAGTAGTAAGAAGGAAGATGGGACTTCTTCCAGTTTTATAACATCCAATTTTTATACTGAACTTCAATTTATTTAAGAAGTGTATTCGAATTTCCTAACTCCACTACCACTTAAATTAATGTGCTATCAGTTTATTTATATAGTTTACAAGGAAAGAGCACTGACTAATAGTCATCAACTCTCGTGATACTAAAATTGCTGACACATTTGCTTGCAACCAATTAGTAACTCTATTTAATGAATGGTTATCATCCCTTCTGAATGGCTCAACAAAATGATAAATGATGTCTGCACATCCCTCACTATTTCGCAGATAGCTTGTAGAATGTCTTAAAAAGAAACAAAAATGTCATTTTCATCAGTTGTTGGTACTAGTAAGGTTCCAATTTACTTGTACTCCAATTTACTTGTCCATGACTGAACAGTCATGGATCATACAGAATTAAAAAATTTGAATAGTAATTGTATCAACTCTTTTCTTGTTAAAAAGAATGTAGGCAGAAGTTCAGTAACTTACCCAAGGTCATAGATAAGGGAGACAAACTCTGGGCTTCTGCTGCCAGCTTTCTTCACCACAACCACTTTTCTGCACTCTCACAGTGTGACAGCAATGCTCTTAAGATTCTTCAAACTGCGAACTGTAGCCAGGGAGTGAACTATCGCGAATACATGGAATGACTGTACTCTTTGACTCTAAATAGATATTTCTATACTTATAAATCTAGGAAGAATAATTTTTCAGTGATGTTTAAGATCTCATAAAAATCCTTTGGCACGGAGAAATGATTGTTCAGTCCTAATTTACATCAGCATAGTTTGGAGGCATTTAAAAGAAGATAGGTAGTACCTTTTCCCACCACCAACTTCCACTTAACTGGTCTGAGATAGGGCTTTAATTTAAGTCATTAAATTGCCAATATCCTTTTCAGCAGCTGCTGTGGGCAATGGTCCTTATTCTAGCCTTTCTCACCAATTTTCTCCATTTATTTGCTCTTGAAGCTATTTCCCCATTCTAAAATTGTTTTTCCTATAAGTGCATTCTGTGCATGCCCCAAAATGCTCTTCAATTTTTCTCCCATTATATATCCTCTACCTTCAAACTTCCTCCTCATGATCTAAATATCGTATTCCACTGACTCAGTGAACTTTGACTTTCCATATAATCAAGTATCAACCTGTCCCACAAATACGAAGTAAACTAACAAAACCCTCACAACCCTCCTCAAACAGGAGACAGGTAACCTGAGATTGGAGTCTGGTTGCAGAGGAGTGAATGAGGAAACAAAATTCCTAATCAGGAGACAGAGAGAGAAAAAGAGATAATACAGGGGTTAAGGGCCTACCTCAGTTATATCTCCAGCACTGCTTGGTTCCCAGAGGATCTAAAACCCCAAATAAACAAACAAAGTTTGTGGTCAGTTTACTGATAGTAACATAGGAATAAAATCTTCTTCCCCTGGTCACAACCACAAAGAAACCTGCAGAATTAGTTATTAGAAATTACAGATAATTCTAAAGATACATATATGTTGATAGGTATATACATTGCAATTTTAAGCCAACACCTTCAAGATGGTTGTGTCATTCTGGTACAGCAGGGTAGATTCCAAGGTATTATATAAAGTTTCAAGGAATTATAATGTTAAAACTGGGAATCTCCAGAACTGAGTTGGGGGAAGAGCTGTGAGAAAGGGAGGGGGCCTGAAGGAACGAGAGGGAAGGGATGAGAAATACAGTGGTGATGGGTGCAGCATTGAAATTATGTACACATGACACCACCGTTTGCAATATTATAATTCACAGTACTTTAACCAATAAAGATAAAAACTAAAAGATAATAAATAAATAGAACTATGGCTCTGGATCCATTATTATAAGTATTAGCTATTTTACTTGTTCACTTGTATCCAATTATCATTGGATATTTGGGGAAAAAGAAACTTTTCTTTTACTGTTTTTTTAACAGTACAAGTTAGTTTTCCCATAAGGTCTTTTATGTGAATGTTATAACACAAAAAAGCAAAACATTAAAAAATAAACAAAGCATTGTATGCACTCATAGAGGGCTTATTAAAGAAACAAAGCTTTAAAAAGCACTTTAGATATTAGGGTTTTTTTTCCTAAAGAACTCACCATTTAAATGCTATTGGTAGACTTCACAGTCAAGTTTAAAAAACTTCAGCATTTTTTCTTTTATAAGGGACATTTTTCTCTTTCTAGATATGCTTGCTTAATCAATTATCTATTTCTAACTAAAATTATTTACTGTACTATCTTCACATCAACAAGCAAACTGATATTGATGATCAGTTGACTGGTATTCTTAGAATAAAAAAGAACATATTTTTCCCATTAGAGAACACGTATTCTTAGTACATTTCACATCTTTCCTTAAAAAGAATAAGCACTGTTCATGCAGGCATATAAAATTTTAAAGCTAGTAAAAATGTTCTTTCTGCTTTGTCAGACCAGTATTCAGGTCATATGGGGTCTCAATGTCTACTTTGGGGTCATATCATATTCCCCTCTAAAACATGGCTTAATCTTGTGAATTATGCAAAGGAAAACTTTTTAAAGGAGAACTATGCACCAAGACTATGGTGCAGGATACTATGGAAGGGGTAAGGGGATCAGACCCATAGCTTTTGTAAGATGGGCCTAAAATTGACTCCAGATTTTTGACTCATGAATGAAAAGTCTGCTTTAATATAAGCTGTGCTTTAAGAAGTAAAAATGTCTATTATGTTTAACAAGTTATATGTTGGGCATTTCTTTCAGAAATGAGTCATAAAATATCTTTTTAAGTACCTAAAATCATGAATATGTTTTACTCTTTTACCTCTGCTTGAAAGTAATTTTTCATTTTCCAGGAAAGGACACATTTTCTAAATAACCTCATTAACCTAATTACTCATAAAGAAATACCAAAAGCGTCCCTGACATCGATATTTTCACAAAGAAATTTATCTGTGCACATGCACAAGAGCATATTTCATTTAGATAATCAAAACTAATTTTTATTTAAAAGATTCCTTTAGATCTATGCACATCTAGCAGTGAGATTTATCTAAGGCACTTAAAGTTTGCAAACAGTAAAATGGAGTTTTGCACAACCTATTTCCTCATCCATATACTTAAATCCAAAAGTATTAACTATTAAACCTAAAAGAATAATAGTATTCTGTTTATTTAATGATATTTGTTTGATCTTAAATGGGGATTGAAATGAAAATGCTTTCAATCCTAAGGGAACCTTTCATCCTACTAAGAATAATTATCTTGTAAGATTAAAATCAGTGAAACATACCTAATTAAGACTTATAATTTAGCATCATTCAGGTATATGATCTAACAGAAAGAATTTGCAATCTTAGCTTCAATTTAAAATAGAAAAGCAGAAGAGAATAGTAGGAAATAAAATAGCCATTTGGGGCATAACAAAGCACTATATTGCCATATAATCACCTAGATTCCTGGCTTAATCCCTTTTTAAGTCAAACATTTAATATGAAAATACAACATAGAAAGGATAAAGTAAGATTGGGAAAGAAGGGTCCTAATTTAAATTATATCGGAGTGTGTAGATAGGTTATACAACAGACCATCTGAAATGTCTATTGTGGTCAACTATTAAGATATTTCAAGTTTAATGCAAAAGATCCCTAACCTGTGAGGTGAATTTATAATTAAATAGGACATTCTTGTAATAGTTATTTCCTAGCTTCCTTTCATTAAAGTGCATATCAATTGAGAGAATAATGCCTAGTTATTATTACACAGGGAAAAGATTTTTCTTCTTAGAAGATCTCCTATATAGTATTTCTCTCCACGAAGTCTAACAAGGCATACAAAATAAGTCCCATTTTTCTCTTCCTCAGAAATATCTTTAAAGACCCCCACCCTCACCCCACTCTCAGATTATATGAAAGAATAGTTACTTTTTTGAGGTCTTTGATATTTCCTTCCCTGGCAGAGTCATCTGATGTGAGAAATATCTTTTGAAAATAAATGGTACAACTTCAAGTGCACTCAGATCCATTACTTGCTGGACATTCCAGCATATCTCAGTTTTGATTTGAAAAAGCCGCTTGACTTCAGTTTTCAATTTTAGCTATTTCAGTATGAAGCTTGATCGCATTGATAAGTATCTTGGAAAGCAACGCTGTCAAAGTTTTGTCCACTCATCAACAGTTTGTTCAAACCCCAGGGGAAAGGAGTGCAAGATTGCTACTACATTATTTAGAGGAAGGGGGCTCTTCTAATTCAAGTCCAGAAACTAAGTTCATAACTACTATCACATACTACAAAGTTAAAAGTCACTGCAGAAATGAGTCACTTTTCATCTTTAACACAACTGTCACCACCTGTTTATATAACCATGTTGCCCCTTTCTAATGTCAAAATAGTAATATTGTATAGCTCTAACAAGGTAAGTATTTGTTTGTTCTTCTTCCTTGCTTGTCACCCAATGAGTTATACTTTATTTTTTAATACAATAAAATTTAAAATACATATCTGACTTGTACCTGGGAACTTAAGTGGGAAAGTATAGTAGTCCTGCATGCAACAAAGAAACATCTAGCTTTCAATTACAAGCCACAAAGAATGCTTCCATTATAATGTTTCCATGCTTGACAAATGCACATGCACCTATACACACAACTAAATAAAAGTAGGTAGGCTCCCTTTTAAAATATTTACACAAATATTCAAGTCATATATATATATATATATATATATATATATATATATAGGACATGTCTGAGGCAATGGGCAATACATACAAAAGACAATCATTTAAATCACCAGATTAGGCACAGAAAGCAAAATATATACCTGATAGTCCATTTTCTCAGTTGCTCTTATTTAACTGGCATTCCTGTCTCTTTAGGCAGAGTAAATGCCGAAAAGTCAGTCTTCAAGTGGGAAAGACAAAGATCTCCACAAACGACTCCCACAATAAGCAGGCATGCAAATAAAGGCAAGATTGGCTTTCTTGCCCTAAAACCTATATAGATCCACAGTTCCCCAACCACTACTATAAAAACCATGGTTTACTAATCTATAGTTGCTGTTCTGCGTTGTTAATAATCTTGGGACAAAGTCTTCCACATTATCACTTGCAGGAAGTTTGAGGTAGTCCTAGGTGAAGGTGACCATGCATGTTCATGATAATAAGTCCAAAGAAAAACAAAAAGTTTATGACCGCAGCTAGAAAAGGAGGGCTTCGCAGGACACCACTTTAAATTTTTCATTTTGAATGTTACTGCTTCCATGAATAATAATACTTCCTTGGAAATCAAAGCATGAAAGTAGAGGTCACTCATTCTCAAATGAGTTTACTGTCACATGTGTATGGCATTTAATCAATTGTGAGTTGCTTAAAAAGTATCCAATTGACATAGCAAGCGTTGGTTGAGTCAGGACATTTTTTTTAAAAAGACAGGTGAAGTAAAAAGACAGTTTTCATTCTTTCCTGGACTAGATCCCAATCTACCCAGAAGTGGAATGAAATAACTAGATAAATTACAAACCAAAACCAAAACATCTAGAAATGAAAAGTAGTGAAGCTGTATTCAACAGCAGGATATGTAAAGAAGAAAACATGTTAAAGGAAGTTTATGTATTCTGCTGTAGGAAAATCTCTAGGAAAATCTTTTTCAGTTTTATATCACTAAACTTCATAAACTTCCATAAGCTGCTCATAATATTAAACTGAGGATAAAATTTCAAAAAAAAAAAGCGCATTTTCTAATACCATTTATAAAATAAACTTTCTAAGGTAGAAATTCTTCCTGAGGAATATTAAATATAAATTTTGTGTTAATATTAAAGTATCAACACAAAAGTATAAATATTCAAACTGCTTTGTTGGGTCAAAAAAAAGTTTCACCTTGGGCTTTCATGTAGCAAATCATACATTCCACTTGCAAGATGTATCAACTTCAAAAATGATTGGAAGCAGTGACACTAGAAATGCTTTGTGAATGTCATGGCGGCTCAAATATAAGCAAACAGATCCATTTATACATATATTTAACATAAATACATCTGAATTGAAAGTCTTCTTTGAATTGACTGCTTCCAATAGCCTCCCAAACAGCCCACCATATGCAATGCTAAGCAAAGTGTCAATATTCAAATAAGACAAGAAACAGATTTGTTGCATAAAATATGTAAATATTATTAAAAAGAAAGCAGCGTTTAATAGCACATGTCTAGATGGTTTCTGATCACCTCTCTCTTCTGCCGCCTTGCCTTCTACTCTCAGGCCTCTCAGCAAAGACTCGTCAACAGGTATCGCTCACACGTGCGGAGCAGAGACAGAGCTTCTAAGGAAGCATCTGTGGTGTTGCCCGAAGGAAACAACATACCCACCTGCTTTTCATTTGCTTCAAGCTTCTCAGTACAACCTATTTTACCCCTTATTTCTACTATCTGCATTTCTGATAGAAAGCATCTCAGCTGTACCACTGTCATTTAAATAATGGCATTAAAATGTCCCAAGGATCCATAATCAGTTATCATGTACCGGTAGTGATGCTTGAAATTTCGACCAGAAATGAAATTTTAAAGTGAATGAGAAAAAAATCGAGTTTAGAAAAAGGAAAGAACATTTTTAGTAAAGCACTTGTAAAACAGGAATTTGTCTGCAGTCTTAAAAAAAAAAAGAGTCTTTTCATATTATTTCAATAGACTAAAAGAAATACTAAAATCTCCACGTGTGGAATTTAAGCTGGAATAAATTTCATACTTAAAATGTACCCAGTCCTACACTCCCCAAATAAATTTTAAATCCAATTTGATCTTAATAAAAGATTGAGTTTGTAATCCCCAAAGAAAAAAATTGCACTAAGTTTTTATTTTAATTAAGAGGAAAATTGCATTTTGTGTCATTTGTTTATACTGACTTCCCAATGACTTCAAAATAAAAAGAAGGTACGCTGATCAATCAAGTCTTTTCTTTTGATCAGTAACATAGATCAGTGTTTCACCCATATATATATGTAAAACAATTTTTCCTAAAAATTTATAAATTTAGTCCTTACTAGTTAAATTCATTAACTCTACAACAATAAATGTGATTCTTTAAAAAGTAATATGTAAAAAATTGTACTGAGAATATACTGATTAAAGGCAAAACAGCAAACATTTGTATCAAGCTAAGGTTCTAAGGACAAACTGGAAAGTATAAAACATAAAAGGCTGCAATTGTTTCAAATACACCTAGCAATTCTGCTGATTTTGGACTATTAAAACTGATTACTTAATTATGCAATCATTCAAAGCATCCAAACACTCGGTGACAAATACAGGGAGTCATTAGCAAAGCCATCTTCACCTTGAGATGAAAACTATAAAAAATGTTGCAGACACTTAAACTTTTAGGATCAGTCCCTAAGCATAAAATAAGCGAAATATTAAGTTCCAAAAGGTGACAACACTGAGTTCAGAAATAAAGGAATCTACCAATAATTATACTGCTTACTTGTCTTGTCAGATGGCTAATATTTTAAATTATCTAAAGATGTCAAGCTAAAATACAACACGTCGTTATAGCTTCCTGGAGGTACTACATTTCTCCCCTCCCCTCTGGTCATATCCTTGTATTATCAAAAAGTCAGAAATAAATGTCTGCTCTCTAGTGTGTCTATCAGAATACCTACAAACAGGTTCTTAAAGTCTCTGCCTCGTGTGGGTAAAAAATAAATTCCTTTTTATTAGAGGGCTGAGGGAACATTATTAGAAACCCAGCTGCAAGTTTTAAACATGACAAAAAAAAAAAAAACCATCAAGTTTGTATTCATAAGATATAAGTGACAATTTTAAGAATTGCACTGAGTCACTAACCAGGAGAAAAAAGTATCCCTTCTCTCTTTATATGTATGGGTACATATATATGTATATATGTACATATATATGTACATATATATATGATGGTTCTTAAAATATTTCCAAAGAAGCCCTATAAATTGCCTTTTTTAAGAGAAAAGAAAAGTCAACTCACATATACAGCACCAAACAGAAGTCTTCCTCTCTTCCAGGAAAACAACAATGAGACTTTATTACCCTGCTATGATTCTCTCATTTCAGACATGATTAATTAAGAAGTATTACACTTCCCAAAACTCCCACCACACTCTTTGTGGTCTATCAGCCCAGTTGTTGATGGACACAGATGAAATATTGGTCATCAGCAATAAGAGATAAGTATGGTAAAGCTCTCTTTCAAAGAAGGAACTCTCATATTTTCTATTCCAAATAAAAGCAAGATGCTTAAACTGCTTTTAAAAATAAGAAAAGAAAAAAAAAACTTAGTTTTCTTACCACTGAAAATTTGAATAATAAATGCAATATATTCAGCATTCAAGAATGTATGCCATATTTAATCAGCAACCTACCTAAATTTTTAAGCAGAATCAGAGACTTGTAGCTCTGAATAGTTCATACAGTATATGTGTATAACCATCTCCATGCACAATTAATAAACAAAGGAGACAATGTAAGCTTGTTTTGAGAAATATTCTCTAAGAAAAAAAAATTTTCCCAAGTAAAAACTAACATGTCACAAATGTAATGAAGGTAGGAAACAGAAGTAAATGAGTAAAAGAAAGATGGGAAGAGTGTACTCTAGCATTTTACTGGATAAAAACTCTGGTTTTCTACATGCTATCCCAAAACATTTTCAAGATAATTGTCCCTTGAAAAGCAATCTATTTTCAAAATGCCCATGGGAACCAAGAAGCTAGTCTAAAGCAAAATTCTAGAAATAAAATTTTAACAGCCAATTTAGAAAGGTGGAGTTTCTCCCCCCTCACCCCTTCCACTGTTATGTCCAAAAAAAAAAATAAATAATGCCCACTTCACACTTAGTACAATACGAATAAATAAATGTTGTTGGTTTCAGGAAACATTAATTTTCATCTATTCTGGTCAAAATAACCTTGCCTCTTTTTTTTTCTGTTATATTAAATTTAGGCTCAAAAACATCAAAGCAGCTTCCACCTCGAACCTAACTTTTCGAGGATCAATGTGACAAGGCAGTCCCTGATAGATGTTTCTCTTGATAAACGACTTGTTCAAAAGAGACATTGTAGCTTTCATTTCCTGACCACAACACACTTTTAATTTGCAACAGCAGAGCTGCCAGAATGTGAGCACTTGCCCACTTTCCAGCCTTTTAGGGCTGCAGTTCTGCTTCTTGTAGGCCACGGTATCTGAGCAAACAAAATCTAAAAATAATCAGAGTAACAGAATCAGTACAGAGTAGCCAGGGATGCCACTTTCCACGTATACACGTGTCTAGCTTATAGATACAGATAGATAGATGAATAAACTTTCTCCCCAGAATTTTAGGGCACTTTCACCAGGCTCCTCAGTGGACCCCTTCGCACATCATGCATTTAAACACAGGGAAATAAATTATGTGACTATTATTTAATAGGAAGTAGAGATGGGGGTTGGAGGGCAATTTTCACACTTAAATCTGCTGTTCAATGTCATAAATTAAACGACTTACTACTCTACCTAGTTGTTGTTGTTGTTGTTTTTTACATATTACTGCAATCATGATTACTCCAATCCAGAAATCACATCTAAGTATCAAGGCGGTGAATAGTCAAACCATCCAATTTGTGCTCTCAGCACATTGTCCCAGCTCCGATTTTAAATTTATAAATGTAATATCCTCCTCATCACAAGCAGCAACCCAATCTGCTCTGAATATATATTACAGCTTTAACATCACAGAGGGAAATCGCCCATCTGGCAATCCCATTCGCTCCAACAGCTCCAGGGGAAAAAAAGCTGTGCTCTCTTCTCCTTAAAACATTTCTCAGGGCAAATTATGTGCATCTAAAATAAACAGTCTTCTTATTGATCGCTTCAAAGTCAACAAGTTCTAAATGCAAAATTCAATCAAATCCCTTAGTATCCTGTAAGAAGAGTGCCTGTGTGTTTAGCTCAATAGTCACCAGAGTCCAACCAGAAGTAGCTGTCGCGCAACGGCTCTAGTAGTCCTTTTCCTTGTATTCACGTTTGTGTTAGGAGAGAGTAGTCATCACCACGGCCACATTACAGATCCCTGGCAGCTTTGCTCCCTTGCTATTTCTTTCTTTTATATTCTCCTTTTCTCTCTCCATCTTTTAAGGAAAGCCTGGTGATGGAGTAAATGTAAGCTCCCACCTCCCCAAACAAAACAAAACAAAACAGAAATCAGTTTTAAATGGACTTGTTCTTTGGTTATGCAAAATAGTTGGAACATCTTTGTTGTTATTCCCTCTTAGTGTTAATTGAATACCACAAAGTGTACACAGGGCATGTTCACAAGAGCTATTGAAAACCTCTTTCACTCCATTTCTCTGACTTTTTTGATAAAAAAAAAAAAAAGCGATTTAGAACAAAGTCAATTTCGGGGCCTGATTATTTAATTCTATCCTAGGTTAAAAGTAAAAAAAGCGCTCACAGACAAGTGAATGGCAAAGAAAACAAAATTTAAAAAAAAAATTACCATTGTTCCTGAAACATTAAAAGCTTAAATGATCAAAAATAATCTTGTATTTTTATAAAAGATAGATCTTCCCTCACCCCCCAAAAAACACATTCAGAAGAACTGATTACTTCATAAAGTACAATCATCTAACGAATAGATAGTATAACTGCATTAACAGATTGAGAAGAAAAAAAAATCCAGTTCTGTGTAGACATAAATATATATTCGTATATATGTATATTTACATACTTTCATTAGTAAGCAGTCTTTCCCCACATCCTATCCTCTCCACTCTCCACCCTACCCCTCCCCCCTAAAGCCCCACACTGAGTTTAACTAATTTACATACCATTTGACTTCAGCAGTTATATAGTGCATTGCTAGTAACATGCAACTTTGAGATTAAAACTGAAACTAATAAAAGTGTACTCCAGCAATCTATGAAATCAAAATCGAAATATACAAACAAGTAATGGCAAAAGCAAATAAGCATTTTAGCAGACTAAACGTACATTTCAAAAAAGAAAAGAAAAAGAAAAACAAAAAAGAAATTACATCTCATGAGCACTGTTTCCCAGAAACAGCAGAAATCTTCCATGGTTTTATGATCATGCGACTTAATTCCTCTTTCTTATTTAGATGCAAAGGAAGTAAATTCCAAAATTGACATACCATAAACACTGGTGCTACTGATCATTTCTTGCTGGCAGCACAAAAAGCTGAATTGGATTTCTCACAAGCAGGAATTCCAAAGGTTGCTTTTCATTAAAGCCACTTTTCCTCTCAGCTATCAAATGTCACTGCCTTGAAACGTGGGCCCTTTCGTCAGGTATTCATTTAACCTACATGCATATAATTAAGGGGGAAAGCAACATCAACAAAAAGGGGATCTCAGATCACAGGAGAAGAAAGAAAGGGGGGGGAAAAAGCACATGACCAGGAATACAAGTCCATGTCAATTTCACTCACTCCCATTGAAACTAACAAGAGCTCCGGGGAGGACCGTAATAGGATCAGTGGATTGTATATACCATTAAATTATACATCTTTCTCTCCCCTTCCTTGCCAACAATACGCCCACCACGCTGTCCCCCCTCCAGGAGGATGTGCTGCTTACATTTTTCTGCAACCGATCTTCTGACATTTTCACGTTCCCCCAGCCCACGAGACTGTAATTTAATCGCAACTTTTTGGTGTGGGCAAGATTCTTATTTACACTTCTTATTTACTTAGAAGTGAAGTTTCCGAAGAAAGTCTAGCCCCACCCTAAGGCTCCGCTTTCTTGTTTTTCTTTTTCTTTTTTTTTTTTTTATTTCTCAAGTAAAAATAAAGAGAGTCATAAGTAAACCCAATCTAGCGGGAAAGGAGAATCTTGCCATCGCCAACTCTTTAATCCCATACTATTGTTGCAATAATTATTAAGCAGCCAAAAAAGCAAAATAGGCATTATAATGATTCAGGGTTTACTTTGTACCAAGAAATTGGACTGCTAGCAGGTTGGCGTATAGAATAGAAAAACGAGTGCGAAGGAAATTTAATGTTCACGGCGCGACTCGAAGATAGTAGTAGTAGTAATAGCATTACTGTCATTGTTGTGATAGGTCTTGGGTTTATTTCTATTCCTCCCAAATCAAACAAGCAAGAAAAAAAACAAAAACAAAAACAAATTTAAACAGATGGTAGGAAAAGAAAAAAAACTACGAAGCTCCTTCTTACCTGGACGCGCCAAGCGAAAGCCCCGATAGGTTTAGCGTCGCATCGATCCGCTGGTGTTGGCTGATGAATGGAAGCTAGGGTTAAGTGAAGGTGCCTAGGATTTGAAATCATTCCAAGTTTTTGAAGGGAAGACGGACTGCAGCCTCTGCCATGTTGGAATTTCAAACCCAAAACAGCTGCTTGCAAGGAGCCAGCATGCCAGAGGCTGGGCGCAGGCGCAGAGCGCCGCCGAGCCAAATTCAAATCACTTTCACACTAAGAGCCAAAAGATCAGTTTTCAAAGGCGAGAGAGAGAGAGGGAGAGGGAGAGAGGGAGCAAGAGCCCGGGCTGCGGAGAGGGAGAGAGAGAGAGAGAGGGAGAAGACGGGGAGGCAGTGGCGAGAGGCGGGCGGGCAGTGGCGAGAGACGGGCAGCGGGAGAGGAGGGAGAGAGGCGCACGGAGCCCGCGGAGCTGGAGGGGGAGAAAGGGAGGCGGGAGGCGAGCGGGCGAGAGACGCGCCAGAGATTCATGGGCAGGGAGGGCTCAATGGCCGCGCCGCGCTGGCCGGCCGGCCGCCCGCTCGCTCGCTCGGGTCATGTTACACGGCCGGGGCCGCGGCGGCCGCCCAGGCTCAGCGACGCGCGCACGCGGCCCGGAGGGGGCCCCGGGGTCATGATGACGCGCCGCGCGCGCAGGGACGGGGCGCTCTCCCGGCCCGCGCACTCTCGAGCGGCCCAGATGGGGGAAAGGGAGAGAGGGAGAGTGAGAGAGCGGGGTCCCGGGAGGTACTGGGAGGTGGGGTGGGGTGGCGGGGAGGAGCCTTTCTTTCCCACGCGTGACCAGCCGGCCCTGCTGGCACTCCCCAACCCAGCCTAGGAAGGACGCGCGACCGAGCCCCGCTGGACCCTGGCCCTCTCTCTCTCTCTCTCTTTCTCCTTCTGTTCTCTTTCTCCCTCTGTTCTCTCTCCCTTTCCCTCTCCCTCTGTTCTCTCTGTCTCTCTCTGTCTCTGTCTCTCTCTCTATCTCTCTGTCTCTACCTCCCTCCCTCTCTCTTCCTCATCCCTTCTCCCTCTGTTCTCTATCTCTGTCTCTCTCTGTCTCGACAGTTGTTCCAGTCCACCCTTCTCTCCCTCTCCAGGACGCCGCACACTGGACAGGATCTGGCCCAAAGAACCCGAGGCCTCCAGCCACACTCTCCCCTGGGCCCCCAAGCATAAGCATAACCCAAGAAAATAAAGAAGGAAGGACTTTCTCTTCCAAGAAGCAACTTCGGGGGGGGGGGGGCAGGGGAGGTAATCCCGAATTTACCCAGTTCCCTTCCCAGTGCATCCATATAATCCTAGGAGTCTAGGTGTGCGGTTCTTGTAGCGCTCTCTAGGCTCCCCTCCCTACCTCCCCCAGGCGGTTCGGCAAAGGCAAAGCAGCGCCTGGGGGGGCCCCCGAACGGGTTCGGGTTGCTTGGTGCGCCCGCTTCGACGTTAGGCTTCTGCTTTCCCAGCCCCCTTTTAGGGAGCAATCTGGGGACCCAGGAGTGGAGAGTGACTGAGGGCTTTGTGGTCCTGGGAGCTGAGGAAGAATGAATTGTGCAGTTGAGTGTGTTGCTCGCATCCCGGGGAGCAATGCAGTGCTGATTGTCTGTTGCTGAGATAGCCTTTGTTCGGAACATAAGGTTTAAGAAACGCACACACGTTTCCTAGGGTCTCTTGTTAGATGTAAATGTGCTGCATCCAGACGCTTACTATGCAGTATAAGCTCAGTTGGTTTACTAATCACCCCTCCCCACCCCCAAACAACCAGGATCATTTGAATGGGAACCTCATTCAGACTTCTAGGCTGCTGAGTATTGCCCTCAACCTATTTCATTCTAGACTAGCCAACCATCCAACTGAGATAATAAAGCAAACAATAACATTTGATCATGTTGTCGACGAGATAATGTGCTCCGGCAAAGTTCTTTAGGAATTGTAATGAGAAAGAGAGTGAGTGGGGTAATAATTTCCCTTCGTTTTCATTAAATATGATTTTAATAGATAAATGGCAAGTTTACGCTTTGGCCTGGTAGACAGCCAATCCTTTAAGTTCCAATTGCTCTAGGAATGGAAGGGACAAATGATATATTTTACCAGGAGCTCTCCAAGCTGAAATGTTACCTTTGAAGGTTGAAATTGAAAATATACTTGTTTAGGGCTGATCCGCCTCAAAAGGTGTCCATAGTTTCGACACTGCTTCTCTGCTATGAATTTGATAGACTTAAGTTCCAGCTCTCGGACGATGAAACCCAGTTTTTCAAATATGCCAAGCATATACTTCGAAAATATTTTTGTTCTCCTGATTTTCTCACCTTCGAGTGGATGATTGCTGATCAAGTGCTTTTAGAAAACACACTGGAAAAGATACACTGATTTAGTTAAATCTAGGCAGATGACAGAATATAAAAGACAAGAAAGGTGATTCAAAATCTTGCCAAATATTTCTAAGGAATGACATTTCTTTTTGGAATGGATTTGGCCTTTCTGTGTTGTGTGTGCGTGCGTGCGTGAGAGAGAGAGAGAGAGAGAGAGAGAGAGAGAGAGAGAGAGAGAGAGAGAGAGAGAGAGAGAGTGTGTGTGTGTGTGTGTGTGTGTGTGTGTGTGTATTTAAGCCACAAAAATGAATAGTACTTTATTTCTGGTGCAACAGAGATCCCTGCAACCTCTTCAGTATATTTTACACCATAGCTTTGAAAATGATTTATGAAAAATTTCCCATTGGATTTCACCACAAAGAAAAAAGAAAAAGACCAATGTAGGTATACCTGTGTAGGAAAATAACAATGGATCACTATTGGAGTGAATGCAGATGAACTAAGGCAATAGAAACAATGAAGAACTCTTAATAGCAGTTTTGCCCAATTGCAAAATGATTGTTAGAAGTTTTCAGGATACACAACAGATGTGCTCAGACAAACTGCTTTTTCTTATTTTTTATAAATAAATAAATAAAACATTTCAAAATTCATCAACCTTTAGCACTAAATTCTTATTACTGAATTTTCAGTTTCTCGTGTGAAAGAAAATGCTATATAATTCTCTCTCACTAATATATTATATATACATATATTAATCAAATGACTATAAACTTAAAATGTACATTGGTAATCCTCTTAACCCAATTCATTTTCAGTAAATCAAATAAAACAACAAAAGTTCACTTTTTTAAAGGAGAGAAGGAAAAGTAGTATTAATAAAAGTTAATAAAGTACTAGTTTTTCCATTTTTTGTATATCCATTTGAAACACATTATTAAATCCTACATTATATAAGTGAATATAATTATCTATGGAATTAAAAAAATAAATAAAAGCCATTCAAAAACATGTGTATTCACAGTTTCAAAAATGTTCAAATTTACATATATTTTGGCAAAAGTCTCAACTAGTAGTCTATATTATAAATTTGCATGACTAATAGACATGTAGTATATTATCCATCTATTCCTACCTTATTTTTCTTCTCTTGGGTATAAGTAAAGTTTACCTTTTTCAAATACTTTCAAATTAAAATAAAGCTTCCATTTAATTTTTGAAGTAGCCTTCATAATAGAAGCCAATGTTTATGATGAGCTTTGTTTGTTTTAATAAGAGTCTGAGATAGAAAGCTTAAATAACAGGTTAAGTCACCATATTTTATCTGAAGCCATAAGATGTATTCATAAATGTTTCTGACTGTAACTATATTCTATATGATAATTGTAAATTTTCACTTTTGACACCTTGAGAATAAGAAATTGACTTTAAGAAAGTTGATTGGCTACTCAAGGAATCCTTTTATTTAATTGGTCTAATTTTTGCCCACCACATTTATAACATTGTTTCTTTCCTTTTATTTTTTTCTAATGTAGAGATGATAAATACAACAGATTTGTAACACATGCTGCATTTTCTATATGTTTCTATTTAATAAAATCAAAAGAAAAATTAAAGTAACTATTTTTTTTCCCATGGCATAATTTTTTTTATTATGAGTCTTTGAGCTCAATGAGAATATTTATGAAGCTGATAGTTGAAACAAAAGAAATCATAATTATAGTCAAAATTCCAAGTAGAGATTTTATTCTTGTTTCTCCTTCAAAAAATCAAATTATTACTTACATTTCTAATTTTACTTCTTTTTTTTATTTTTTTTTTATTTAAACACCTTGATTACATACATGATTGTGTTTGGGTTTCAGTCATAAAAGGAACACCACCCATCACCAGTGCAACATTCCCATCACCAAAGTCCCAAATCTCCCTACTCCCCACCCAACCCCCGCCTGTACCCTAAACAGGCTCTACATTTCCCTCATACATTCTCAATATTAGGACAGTTCAAAATGTAGTTATTTCTCTAACTAAACTCATCACTCTTTGTGGTGAGCTTCCTGAGGTGAGCTGGAACTTCCAGCTCTTTTCTCTTTTGTGTCTGAAAATTATTATTACAAGGGTGTCTTTCATTTTTCTTAAAACCCATAGATGAGTGAGACCATTCTGCTTACTTTAGGAATAGAAGTTATGTGTATGTGTGTATTTCTCTCAAGCTAATATAAAGGAAGAATTCTACTACTATTTCCTTTTCTTATTTTTAAGACGTATCATCAACAAAAATCTGTAGGAAGAATAAGTGGGAAAACCCAAGATATATTAAGTGTTATTTTACCAAAACCATGTCCAGTTTTTTCAATAAACTAATCAAGACTATGACCACATCAGACATAGAGAACTGATAAAAGAACTGAATAAGAAAAGAATAAGAAAAGGATAAGAAAAGAAAGTAAGAGGTGAGGAGCTAAAAGAAGACCATAGAAAATGAAGGTAACAGATGCTTTAAAGGAAAAACCCAGTATTTTTTTTCCTAAAATGCTAAGCAGTTAAATTAAAAAATTTAAATACTACCTTTTAGTTTCAAAGTCAATAATTAACTATGTTAATAAAATATGAACAATATTTTCTTCCAAAATATTGTGTTTCAAAAAACATTTTAAGTCTGTTCATGAGACTTAGACATTTCTTTTTCATATTGCTCGCTAAATCTAAAGCAGGTTTTACGATAATTACTGGTGAAATAGTTTTACATGTTTACCATAAAATTACAACTCTTTTTAAAGATCCTGTTTGTGTTTAATTCAACTAAGACTATTGAGAAGTCTTTATGACCAACCTTATACTCCTTCCAAAGAAAACTAGCGAAGTCCTTGACCTCATTTTAGTAAAATTATTCAATTTGTTAGAATTACACTTGAATACAGGTACTGTAAAATGGTATTAGAGTAGTCCATAAATCTCTTCTGTGATCTAGCCTTACAGTTGAGAAACAACTGGAAAACACTGAGATTGGTCTACTTGAAAAGTTTTCTTTGTAAAGCAAAAATGCTTTCATCTACTAACCTGAGGATGATGATTTCTCATTTACTCTTTAAATAATGGCAGTATTTATATATTTGCTACAACCTCTTCCTGATTGTACATAATACTCAATACTGCACTGAACATTCAAGTGAATAAAAATTATTATGCAAAAAATTCAAAGGATCTAACAATAAATGGATAGAGCCAGATAACCACAGTTTAATGTGAATAGTGTAAACTCATATAGGAGTTCTGTACAGAAAAATAAATTTTTAAGAAAGAGAGAACAGTTTTTCTGATTTCTATACTCTCAGTATTTTTATTCCCCAATACAATACATTGCTTGTGATTTTTCATATGCTAGACGATTTGTCCTCTATGTGCTTTGATTTTCATCTTACTTTCTTGCTTTCCCTCCTTTTCAGTGGAGGAGAAACAATGTTTAATTTTCTTTAAACTCACCACATTCTTCTTCCATGGAGACTTCTCAACCTCCAGGAGATATTTCAGTGTTTTCTTCTGTTCGTCAAAATTCATATTTTGCATCTTTGCATAATTAAAAAAATCTTTGTTTAGTGTTTGATTCTTCACTTAAGTTATAAGTTGTTCAAAGGCAGGTAATTATTAGAACATGAGTTTTTGTTTTTGTTTCCCCTCAAAATTGAAAATGGTGATAATTCTGAAAAAATATTTATTAAAGAATTAACAGAAAATGAGCATGCAAAAAAATAGACAGTGGAGCTTATAAGAAACTGTGGGAAATGGCTTGTAAAGTATATTGGGCAAGAATGGTTGTTGTTGTTATTGTTGTTGTTGTTTTTTTAGGGTACATTCAGCAGTGTTCAGGGCTTAGTCTTAGCTCTGTGCTCAGGGATCACTATTGGCAGGACTAGAGAGACCATATGGGATGCTGAGTACTGAACCTGCATGAACTGTGCACCCTACCCACTGTACTATTGCCCCCAGCTCAGTGCAAGAATTTCTTTAGAGAGGTCATGATGGGGAAATAAGGAGGGATCTGAGTACTAGGTTTAAGAGCTGTTTATTCAGTCCTTGAAGAGAAGGTATGTATTTCAGTAGGTAGGAAATAAGGAGGTCTGGAAGGTTTTTAAGCAAAAGATTTATGTGGTTCAAGCCCTGCTTTAACAAAATACAGCTAATAGAACTGGAAATGGGTAGACTAGCTGGAAAGTTATTGCAATGGTCTATCATGTTTGGATTCTTAAACTGCCAATCCTTCTTCTAGGGTTAGCTGATATGCTTCCTTTTGTTTTGTTTTTTTTTAATAGATGGTCTATTTATATTGATCGCTCAATACTGCACATTCAATTTGTAATATTATAAAATGTCAGTGTGTTTAAAGGCATTCATTTAATATCGGAGATATAAAGAGGGACAATACATTGGAATTGAATTTTTCTTTCTTCACGGTGAACACATTCTTTCTTCTTATTACATCACTTTGCTCTCCCCACCACACCACTTTACATTTAGTTCCATTCAGATTGTGCTTTTAGCTTAGCAGGTATTTCATTTTCAAGAGAACTAATGCCTGAAGATAAGAGAAGTTTCTCCCTGGAGTATTTTTAAGCAAGCAAAAAGCAAAGTGAATTTGGTATTTTATACTGAATAAAAATATAGATGCACATTTCCTTCATTTAAAGTATATTAAAGTTTCCTAAACAGGATTTTTAATTCATTTAAGCAGCATTAGGTTAGGTGGGCTGTTGGTGCTTTGAATTAATGTGCAAGCTGTTAATCTCTATAGACCTGGATTTAAAATTAGACAAAGCAATAATTAGTTTGGCACCATCATTTCACTACCCAGAGGTAATAATGTAGGTCATAAAATACTACAGCCTGGCACAAGTTTTTTTTTGTACAAAACAAGGATCTAGTATTAGGTGGTGTGAAAAAAAATGTCACTGGAAAATACAATGGCTTAGCTTTTGATGTGTGTCCCACTATTTCTAAAGAAGACTAAATTCAGAAATTCTTATCAGCTTTTACTATTTAAGGAGTGCCATTTCCTCCTGTGAGGTAGAAAGCAGTCTTTATAGCTTCTTCTTTTAGTAGTTGATATTTCTATGTAATATTTTATATGATACCTGTCAATTTAGTCACACAGAATTAAGAAATTACTGTCTCCCGTGTCTTCATTTTCCCACTTATTTGCTAGTATGTGAAATTATAAAAATAATTTTGCAAAAATGTTTAAATATAAGAGTATTGCATCCAAGGAAGTGCTTACCATACATACCTTGATTTGTTTTCATGGCAAATGACTACTGGCAATATCAATAATTCAGGAACAGGAAAAATGAAAATACAGAAAGAATTGCATTTGGATTCTTCTTCCTGTCAATCATCTTTGCCAGATTCCTATTTGAACTTTCTGAAAATAAGGAAGACATCAGACCTAGCTTTAAGTATGAGTAATAGCTTTCTATTTCCTTACACTGTTCACCCCAACTGAGCTTTCGAAGCACCGGTTTTTCTATGTGGCTTAATATTGCAAGGTACAGATATAATGTTTTTATATTGCATTGAAAATGTATTTCATAGAATATACATGGACAGACTTTCTGTTTTACATAAAGCAATATAAAAGCACCTGCGTATATCTATAGAGAGTGTTCAATGTATTAGATGAGTACATTCACAAATCATTTAAGTTGAGCTTCTCAAGTGATGTGAGCTACTGATACAAACTTGCTAATGATAATTATAGAACTGATGCTGATTTAGTCATTTCAAAAAAGCCACGAAGGCATAATTAGTGTCTGAATGGCCTCAATATTGCATTATTAGGAGGCTAGGGTGAAACTTGAAATGAGAACATCAAGGCTGATAGCAGAAAAGAAAACATGAAATACATACATAATTCATTCTGAGATATTATAAAGGTTTAGATCCAGAAACAATAATTTGCAGAAAGCATCTCATGTACTGGAGCCAACTGCAATCATTTGGTCAACCTGTTAAAGATCAAATAGTATATTCTTAGCTATTCTCAGTGGTGTCTTTGTAATAAAGTAGCAGCAAACAGACACTGTTTGCTTCTGGTCACTTTTAAAGAATGTTCAGTTTATCAGTAGGGACTTTAATCTCAACCTTAATAGAGTACAAAAGCCGCCTTGTTCCTGTGCTTCTCTCCTTAAGGACACAAGTCATGTGTTGTTGTTGTGTGTATTTTGTTTTTAATTTAAAAGTAGAAAAAATAAATTCCTCCTTCTGAATACACCAAGTCCTGTGTTTTTATTCCTACAGAATAATTGTCTTCATTTTTTCTTTTTTGACATTTTCTTCTCTGTCTGTCTCTCTGTGTGTCTGCCTCTCTGTCTTCCTCTCACTAACCCCTCCCCTTATCGATGATACAGGAATGCTCCACCACACCGCAAATCATCGCCACAGTGAAGACATGTAGAATATCTATGAAGTTTTCTCTGACTTGGACCACTGCCAGGTCAACCATTATCAAGTGACCTGGTGTGCTGGTTGCCTAGAGCACTATGGCTCAACAGTCTGCCTTTTGGACACTATGAGGGGGCAACGGATCTGAAGAAGGACTCACAAAGCATATAAAAAATAGAAATAAGCTGTGAGTTTAGTCATTTTTACTCATTAGTATAAGGATACAGGATATTAGTTAAAGGCATTTTTACATAGACTCTGCTATCCTTAATGCTTGCTGCCAAAATGGTTGTCTCTAATTATTATCGTTTCCAAAAATGATAGGTTTGGGTTGTATTCCAGGGAAGAAACCTGGACTGTGGTAATCAGTAATATAACCTATTCATTTGCTTTGTATGAATACATATAAATATTGTACTTCATTTTCTAATGAGGCATCATATTCATAGAACAACCAGATTTGTACCTACCTTAAATAAAGAGAAGGAAAAGTGAATGATAGAGAATCAGAACAGTACTTATGGAAGTGAGGAAATATGAATTTTGTTGGACTTAGGTGGGGCTATTTTATAAACAAAATAGGTTATAGGAGATCATATCTAGTCTAAGTTCTAAAGTGTCACAGTCAATTAAATAATAAAACGAGGGACCAGAGTACTAGCACAATGGGTAGGGCAGTTGGCTTGCATGTAACCAATCTGGGTTTAATCCCTGACATCCTATATGTTTCCCTGAGCTTGTCAGGAGTGATTGCTGATCACAGAGCAGAAGTAACCCATGAGCTCAGTAGGGTGTGGCCCAAAAACCAAAATAAAAAAATATTTATTTAGTAAGAATCGACTGTGTTGGAAAACATGGAATAATGTCAAAGAATCTCTATCTCTAAGGGAGATAAGTTAAAGAGGGAGTGTACATGCTTTGCATGTGAAAGGCCTCATGCCTGACCCTCAGCATGGTCAGGAGCCACCCTAGAGAAGTGAATCAGGAGAAGTCAGGATAACTAATAGGTGTGGCAGGGAAAAAAATACCCTTGATAAATTCATTTGATTTGTAGTGTTATAATGAGATAAAGGGAATAACAGAAGGCTATTTGGTTGTTGATTTGATTTTGTTTGTTTGTTTTTTATACTTTCTGATTATGTTCTCAGTTAAGAAGTTTTCCTTTTTTCTTGTCTTCTCTTTTTTGTTTGTTTCTTTCTTGTAGAAAAAATATACAATATCAAGTAGGGAAGGTAAAATAAGGCACATCCTTAATCTAAAGAAAGAAGAGGTTAGAAGGATTATACCTCAAGAGGAGAAGTGGAGAAAAAGTGTCATATAAGGCTGCAAAATATTTTCTGTAACAAAGTTGGTGATGGAATTTTTCCCAGCCACAGATCAGGCAGAGTCAGCCTCAGTAAGGGATTCTCCTCTGAGATGTTCTAAGGAAGGACAAAAACAGCTTCTTTTTCAGTGATAGGCAGTTTTCCATATTTCCTATTTCTCTACTGAAAAATGGAGTGGTCAAATTCATAACTATCACAAAATGTTTTTGAGTGCAAATGAAAGGACAATTAACATTTGTTTAAATGCTAGAGTTTCATTTCTTTCAATGGGAATTTGGAATAGGGAGGATCCTAGAGTTTCTGTCTATTTTCTTGACTATTTAGTGGTATGTCCTCATCATGGATACAAGAGTTTCAATATCACTAGAGACAAGGCTGAATCCAGTGGAGGAATTGAGGTATTGTTCTACATGTCACATTTCATTTCTAGTGGAACATTTTCCAAAGACCCACAGAGGATTTACTCTTACCATTGTTGAGTCTCATTTCTGTGTTTAAATCATGATGCCCAAGCAGTGAGACCACTGGGACAGCTGTGATCAATCATAAATTGGTTGCTGCTCTGATGAAGGGGTCACCTGTTTGTTAGCAAACTCACAAAATAAAAATGAAGTTCATCCAAAAATCCTCGGAGGTGGTGATGGTGGAAAAATTTGTACGATGACTTTGAACAATACCAAGAATCTCATTTTTACAATGATCTCTAGGACTGGGGTCCCCTGGAATTGCCTTAGGAAACAATAGAATTGTTAGTACTTTACAATCTATACGTGAACAACAAATGAAATCTGTTTTAATTGCCACTCATTCCAGAAAATCCTATGAGAAGGAAGGTTTTTATGATCCAATTTATAACTTTAAGTACCTAATTTTCCTATATTTCCACAGCCTACATCACAAGTAGGAAAGCATCACTTTAGAAGTCATCAGAAAGATCACAGTAGTGTTTCAACACTACTGAAAACATTTAAATGCTTTCCAGCTTAAGTAAACCATAAAGGTGCTGATTGACTAAATAAAATAGTGCAGTGACTGAAACTATTCAAACATCAATTTTCTCTACAAATTTTGCGTAATGAAATGTCTGATCTGGCACATGATAGACACTCAATAAATACTTGTTGAATGATTGAATAAATGAGTGGAGTCAATTCCACCTAGAAAAGAAGAAATTGAAGAGGTAAAGTTAAAAACCATTCATTGCTGCGGCAACAATCAAGTGTTTCATAGTTACTTGGTTGTTGTCTTACGCACTTGACTGTGAAAACTTATCTAGTCACACTCTTTTTTTTTGGGGGGGGGGGGGAAGCGGAGAATGAGAGCACACTCAGTGCTGCTCAAATTTTACTTTTTATTATACACTCAGGGCTCATTCTACTCCTAGCTGGGCTTGGGAAACCATTTGTGGTGCTAGAGATATTACAGCAGTCAGCTGTGTACAAGGCAAGCACTGTACTCACTGTACTGTTACTCTGGTCATGTGCTTTGAGATGATTGTTTCTGCTGCCATAGTAATAGCAACTTTCCTTTCTTCTTCCCATTTCTAATTTTCTTGAAATGTTCTTTGTTTAAAAATTATGTTTCGGGCCCGGAGAGATAGCACAGCGGCGTTTGCCTTGCAAGCAGTCGATCCAGGACCAAAGGTGGTTGGTTCGAATCCCGATGTGCCATATGGTCCCCCGTGCCTGCCAGGAGCTATTTCTGAGCAGACAGCCAGGAGTCACCCCTGAGCACTGCCGGGTGTGGCCCAAAAACCAAAAAAAAAAAAAAAAAAAATTATGTTTCATAATTTAAAATGCCTTTAGTCTATTTTTATTGTATTAGTGCACAAGATGATTGGTGTTGGCTGTGGAGTTATAATAAAAGAGATGTGGAGTCATAATACAGGAGACCTACAAAATATAAATAGACAATATTGCTTCTGGTAATACATGATAGGGGCCCAAAAAACACAATGCAAAAAAGGTTTCTGCACTCCTATGTTCAATGCAGCACTGTTCATAATAGCCAGGATCTGGAAACAACCCAAAAGCCTGAGAACAGATGAGTGGATAAAGAAACTATGATACATGTACACATTGGGTTAACTAGCAGCTGTTAGGAAAAATTAAGTCATGACTAGATATGGAGAGTATCATGCTAATTGAAATGAGTCAGTAGGAGGACAGAAACAGAAGGCTTTTATTTTTTTCAGGATATAAAATGGTAAACATAATATGGAAATAAGACCCAAAAACAAGAAACGAGGGCTTGGATGACTGGTCCAAGATAGGAAGCTTGCCCCCAAAATATAAGGGAGTGCAGTCAGAACAGTAAAGCAACAACTATGACAATGACAGTTGGAAATGATCACTCTAAATGGGAACTGAGTATTGAAAGTAGGTAAAATGATATTTTGATTTTTTTGTAACAGAATTAAGAACCACAGTGTGTAAAAGGGCAAAAGAGAGAGAGAGAGAAAAAGAGAGAACAGTGTCTGCCATAGAGCACACTGGATGGGGTGGGCAGGCAAAGAGAAACTGGGGACATTGGTGGTGGGAAATGAAGAGATGGTGGTTGGAATATTACACAACTGAAACTCAATTAACAACAGAATCTAACTGTGTATCTCATGGTGTTTCAATAAATATAAATATAACTACAAATTCTAATCACAAACACCAATGGGGACTTTTTCTAAATTTATTTTTTAATTAAATTCTATTTTTCAACACCTATGTATTTTAGAGTCAATACAATTCTGCTACCAGTTCAAGGAAATCTCAGTCTATGACATCTCTCTTAAACCTCTTTTGCAGCAGCATTCAGCTAATTCTGGAATTTTCTCACTTCTCTTTCTTTCTTTGAGGGCTAATCTGGGAATTGTAATTGACTTGGAGATTGTGGTCCAAAGACCTATTCTGTTGGTTTTTGTTTATGTTCATGTTTTGTTGGTTTTGGTGGGGGAAAACCAGGTGAAACTCAGGAGTTACTCCTGGATCTGTGCTCAGAAATTGCTCCTGGCAGACTAGGAGGACCATATGGGATGCTGGAGACCACTGTGCTATCACTCTGGCCCCAAAAGTATTCTGTTTTAAATGAGGTGCAAGTCATTTACTCAGCCTTGGTACTTCAACCATTTTCCAAATACATCTGTTAGATATCTGTGTGTTTTTAGCTTGAATGGTTCAAGTTGCAACTCATCACCCTGTCTTGTTTACTCCTATCTTTCAAAATTACTTCAGCCTCTCTACTTCCCTCTGGAGTCTATATAATCATTTGGCTATCTTCTCAGACCTTATCTAGTGTCTACTTTCAGAACTACTCCCATAAGTATCTTATTTACTATTGCTTGTATTCCACACAAACTAAGGCAATTTGAGAAGAGAGAATGTGGAGAGAGCACCAGAAAGTCCATATTTATTGTTAAGCCTTTTTCCTTATGAGGGGTTATGGGGGCCACGTATGACAATTCTCAGGGCTTACTGTTGGCTCTGCCCTAAGGGATTACTTTTATGGTGCTCAATAGATCATATGGGGTACCAGGGATCAAGCTTGGGTCAGTCACATAGAAGGCAAGCACTTTCTTTGTTGTCTAATTTATCCATTCTTCTAAGGTTGCCTTAATCTTTTCTCTTTCTTAATGCCCAGGTGCATGCCCATCCATCACTATCTTCTCAGTCTCTTCTTCTACCAATTAGAAAATGAATCTACCATTAGAAAATGAATCTTTTACATCACTACTGTCTTTCTGAAAATTTTACTTGAATCTAAAATTCTGTTAATTTTACTCTAATCTTTTTCTTCTGTATTCAAAAAGGCTTGTTTGTCATTCTCAAACAAGTTATTTCCAAAGCCACTTGTTTCAGGTCATTATCTTTCATGTTTTAAGATTATTTGTCTTTATGATTAGAACTTGAAGTTGAAAATTTTACTCTATTCTTGCTTTCCTGTGTACACCCTAATCTGTAAAGTGATCTATTTTGGTGAAATAAGAAAAATAGATATAATATGGAGGCTGTCTAGGGGGGAAGAAACGTTAATTAATATTGCAAAATGTGATCCTATTTACCTACCATGCATGCATTCTTGAATGAAAGAATTCTTAGGGGCCAGAGAGATAGCATGGAGGTAGGGTGTTTGCCTTGCATGCAAAAGGATGGTGGTTCAAATCCCAGTATCCTATATGGTCCCCGAGCCTGACAGCAGTAACCCCTGAACACTGCTGTATGTGACCCAAAAACCTAAAAAAAAATCTTAGAAATAAGTTTCTTTGTATTCTTAAAAAAAAAAAAACAAGCAAGTGGGAATTGTTCCAACACACATTCTTACAGAGTATTTAAAATGAATTGTTGAAGAAAGAGAGAGAGGGAGGGAGGGATGGGGAGAGAGGAAGAGGGAGGGAGGGAGAAGGAGAGGAAGAAGAAGAGGGAGGGAGAGAGAGAGCGAGAGAGAGAGAGAGAGAGAGAGAGAGATCTAAATGCTGAACATGTTCTTAGATGGAGGAGGCCTAGGTTCAATACCAAGCAAGCACTTCATTGTTCCCTGAGCACAACTAGAAGCAATCCTGAATACAGAGTCAGATGTAGAACTTCAGCACCAGAGTGTAACCAGTTCTTCAACAAAGACAAAAATAAAATGAAAACATTGTTGGGTGATATTTCAGTTATAGAATAGTACTTACCATAATATCAAGAATACAAACTCTATTATGATTTTGTTTCCTACTTTATTCTGAATATGTGGCTGTTTGTATTTCATCCATTCTAAAAAATATATATGTGATTTTACAAGATTAAATTCACTTATTAAACTAGACTTTCTTCCCTGAAATTATTCACATGATTTTGGGGTTTAATAATATCCATTTTAAAGTCATAAAACTTAACCTCAATGAAGATGAATAACTTTTACCAATGGTATGAATATAGTGAATGAGTTAATTCAGACTTCTATCCAGTTCTATCATAGTTCAAGTTATTCTAACTTTTAAAAAATGTATTATCTCATCCCTCTTAAGTTTTCTTTGTGTGTGTGTGTGTGTGTGTGTGCGTTGTGTGTATTTTTCTGCATGTGTGTGTGTGCTTTAGTAGTACCTTACTGAACTTAGCTCTGGTATGTACACACCTAGAAACAGTTTGAGTACTGCTAGGAAATTGCTCAATACATTTCAGGCTTGTTCAGGCAAAATTTGCCATCCTAATTATATTTGAAGTCACATACAGTATGCTGTAAAGTGGAACAAAACACTTTCTGTGGTGATTTTTTTGTGTATGTTGTTGTTGTTGTTGTTAAACTGGCAATTTAGCAGATAGTGCAGCTTTTGGGGTACAGGTCTAGCATTTCCTTTTAGATTACAATAACATAGAACATCCTCTTATGAAAAAGGCCTGGAGACCCTAGGACTGCTGGTATAGTACTGAAGCCCTCAGAACTGAGACAGTGACCCAGGTAGCCCCATTTCGACAGTAACATCAGATCCTCAACCTCTTGCTTTGAACTTCAGGACTCATTCAGGATAAACACTGTGTTCCCCCCTGGCCTCCTGAGTTAGAGGACCCCTTAGAGGACCCCTCCCATACCATCTCAATTTCATAGGATAATTGATAGAGATTTTTGAGAGAGCAGTTGGTGACATTTACTTATTGCTCTATTTTTATGTATATTATTAAATTTCAGTAATATTTGTGATTCAAAAATGAGATTTATAAAATAGGTTTCATCCTTGTTTTGTGACTGTATGTAATACATAGGAAGTGCTTCCTAAGTAGCTTTTCTTTTTCTCTTCTTCATTTTTCCTTTTCCTTATTCTCCTATTAACTAAACTTTTCTCTAAAATTCCAGCATTCCTTTCAGAAAATAATAGCAAAGTAAAATTTATTCAAATCTGAAATTAAAGTTGAATGTATCTGTATAATGCACTATACCATACATACATTTTAAGATATATTTCTAAGACACTTAAGAACTTCAAAGATTTTATCTTTCTCCAACAAAAAAAAAGGGTGAAAGTGAGAAAACTAATTCTGTCTATACCTAAATATTAAAACTAAAGGGCATTGCTGTTATTGGTATAGTATTTGTGTTTTATGCATTCTGATTTTCAAGTTGTTGAGAGCAGTCTTGGGCATTAAATGTTCCAACTCTAAACACACCATCAGTGTCTGTATCTATCCACAGGGTACTCTCCTTCCACCCACATTTTCTCAGCAAACTCTTTTGTTACCCCTGTAACTTGGTAATCAGAGTTTGAGTCACTGCATAGATTAGTGTTGGTTCTTATAGGGATTTCTTGTTGTTGTTCTTAATGAAATCTTCCAAAACTTGAAGGATACAGGTGGTAAACTCAGAGTTTGAGTTGTGCTCCTAGACCTCTGTGTTATTGCAAGCTCAGATTTCTTCTTTCCTTCTCACCATTCTCTTAGTTTCTCCAAATGCCTCCTTTCTAATCTCATCACCATAAAGTATCCCCAAGTATCTTGATGATATCATCTATCTTGTTGTATCATCTATCTTTAATCCACAGGAGTATCACCTAGTGAAAGTTTTGTGTTACAGGATTCTTTTAGTTAGTAAGACTATTGTAGTAGAATATACTAAAGTTCATTCATTGTAGATGGACAGCTTGATGAATGTTCACAAACTTAACATGATTGAATTATCAGTATTTAGCTAAAAAAAATATGGCCATGAGACCAGAAGTAGTACAGTGAGTAAGTTATTTGTCTGGCATGCAGCTGGATTCTTATAGTTTTGATGTTCATAATTGCCTTACCTTTACATCACTAAAAGGCCAAGTCCCTTGAACAATGTCTTATGTTATTGGTGGCCTGACTCCTTATTTCTCTTACTCCTTTTTTAGCATTCTTATTCTATAATTCAAGGCCAAGTATATACCATCATTTGTTATCTAAGACTGGAAGGTTTTTTGTTTTATGAACTATTCCCTAAAGCAACACCTTCAGTTTGCTTCTTTGTTTTGGGGTCACACCTGACACCACTCAAGGTTCATTCCTGATGGTTTTGGGGAACTATATAGAATGTCAAGAATCAAACCCATGTTGGCCTTATGCAACGCATATTTCCTACCTGCTGTTATTGATGCAGCCCTTCACCCCCTTAAAACAGCATTCTTTTTTCCTTTATTTAAGTGTGTATGTGTGTGTGTGTGTGTGTGTGTGTGTGTGTGTTGTGTTTGGGGGCCATACCAGAAGTGCTCAGGGTTTACTCTTGCTCTGTGATCAAGTATCACTATTGTAGGCTTGGGGCATCACATGGTATGAGGAGATTGTGCTTATGTAAACAAACAAACAAACAAACAAAACCTTGCCACAACAACCCTTCTTTCTTCCCCCTCCCCCTTTTTGCCTTTTCTCTCCTTGTAGTTATTTTAGCTGTTGTTTATTTTTGTTGTCATGTTCTTATCATTGCCTGGTTGTTTATTGTTTAATTGTTTGTTGTTTCCCCTTTTCCCCAACAGAACTGCAGGACTTGAATCATCTTGTTTTGCCTCATAGATTGAGGGGGAAAAATGTGGTTGATATCAGGAGCAAACAGTCA
Organism: Suncus etruscus; assembly: GCF_024139225.1. Classification (NCBI taxonomy): domain Eukaryota; kingdom Metazoa; phylum Chordata; class Mammalia; order Eulipotyphla; family Soricidae; genus Suncus; species Suncus etruscus. The sequence continues at coordinate 80,993,073 of NC_064852.1, forward strand.
CATGAATATTGAGTAGAAATAAAAAATGATCTGACCCAAACACCAAACCCAAAGTCATCAACAACAGAATCAAGATACCCAATGTACAACAAGTTATATACAAAAGGGACTGGCTACACGAGAAGTGCTGGATGCAAAGGAGGGAGGTATGGGATGCATGCTGTGAACAGCATGGAGGGAGGACAACACTGGTGGTGAGAATGACTCTAATTCACTGTCACTATGTACCTTAAATATAACTGCTAAAGACTTGTAATTCACAATGTTCACAATAAAAAAAAACTAAAATAAAAAAGTGGATTAGCATCTTGGATAGCAAATGCCCTTCTCTCTATCCTTCTCCACTATCTAAAGCAGCATTGCTTAAGGTGTGGTCTAAATCCACAATGTTAGATTCATCAAGAGGAAAGGTTATTCACTGCAGCACTGTTTACCATAGCAAGACTCTGGAAACAGCCAAGATACCCTTCACCAGATGAATGGCTAAAGAAACTGTGGTACATATACACAATAGAATATTATGCAGCTGTCAGGAGAGATGAAGTCATGAAATTTTCCTATACATGGATGTACATGGAATCTATTATGCTGAGTGAAGTAAGTCAGAGAGAGAGAGAAAGACGCAGAATGGTCTCACTCATCTATGGGTTTTAAGAAAAATGAAAGACATTCTTGTAATAATAACTTTCAGACACAAAAGAGAAAAGATCTGGAAGTTACAGCTCACCGTATGAAGCTCACCACAAACAGGGATGAGTTTAGTTAGAGAAATAACTACGTTTTGAAATATCCTAATAATGAGAATGTATGAGGAAAATAGAAAGCCTGTCTAGACTACAGGCGGGGGTTGGGTGGGGAGGAGGGAGATTTGGGACATTGGTGATGGGAATGTTGCACTGGTGATGGGTGGTGTTCTGTACATGACTGAAACCCAAACACAATCATGTATGTAATAAAGTTGTTTAAATAAAAAAAAGAATTTCAACTAAAAAAAAGAATTAAATTTTATTTTTTTAAAAAAAGAGGAAAGGTTATTACAACCAATCTGAACCAACTGATTCTGTTTTGTAGGAATAATCTGTAAACTCCCTTAAACAAAGCAACACTTTTTTTAGCATATATAAACTTTAAAACTTGGGGCTGGAGAAGTAGCTCAGTGATAGAGTGTTTGCTTAGCACGTGATTCCAACCCGTGGCTTCCCATATGGTCCCACGAACCAGGAGCAATTTCTGAATGCATGTCCAGGAGTGACCCCTGAGCATTACCAGGTGTGTCCCAAAAACAAAAACAACAATAAATGTAAAACTTGCTTTCTTTGGCGAATATAGAACATGCTCACCCATAAATAAGAATAATATTTAGGGGCTGGAGCTGTGGCACTAGAGGTAAGGCGTCTGCCGTGTAAGTGCTAGCCTAGGATGACCTCAGTTGGATCCCCAGAGTCCCATATGGTCCCCCAAGTCAGGAACGATTTCTTTTCTTTTTTTAATTTTTATTGTGACCAAAGTGCATTACAAATCTTTCACTGCATCATTTATGGTACATAGTGACAATGAATGAGGGGCATTCCCACCACCAGTGCTGTCCTCCCTCCGCCCCTGTTCCCAGTATGCATCCCATATCTCCCTCCCCTACCCCCCAGTATGCTAGTGCAACAGGTCTCCACTTTACAGCTTGTTGTAGATTGAGCATCTATTTCACCATCATTGGAGATAAAAAGGATAAGAAAAAAGGGAGAAAAAAATTTGGTGACAACTACCAAAAAAAAGAAAGAAGAGAGAGAAAAAGAGAGAAATGAAAAATGGAAGAAAAAATAAAAATAAATGGACCCAGCAAATAAAAATAAAAATAAATCTCTAAATAATAACCACACGAGTGAAAAAGAAAGAGAAAAGTGGAAGAAGAAAGAGAAGGAAAATAAAGTCAAAAGCTAAAAAATCAAAACAAAACAAGAAAAAGTATGGGTGCTGGAGTGGTAGGGTTTGGCGTTCCCCCACTTTCTTTTCTTTTCTTTCTTTCCTCCTTTTTTTTTTTTTTTTTTTTGCATAGGCACAGTAAGCATTGGGGGAAGAAAGGGAATTCCCGTGGCCTAAGAGATTCAGGGTTTCTCCATCCTTGAAGCATACCATCATGGGATCAACTCCTGGCTCCATATATACTCATTATCCCATCCCAAAGGCTTTTTTGTGATGCCAGGAAAGTTTCCTCTCGGTTGTGTGTGAGAAAATCAAGCCACTGTAGCTAGCGATCTTGGTATTTGCGCGGGTCAGGGTCTAGGATAGAGTCTCTAGGTTCTAGAGGTTCCTATCCATCGTTGTTGTTGTGATCAGTCTTCTGTAAAACTTGCTCCCTGTTTTCGTTCAGTCCCTAAGCCGAAGCCTAGGATATTATGGATCCAAAGGTTCTGCTCAGTCTGTTGTCCAAGTTGGACCTCTGCAATAAGACATCTTGTTGTTGTTGTTATTATTGTTGTTGTTGTTTTATATGTGTGCTGGGCTACAGCCTAGGGTAGGGTTTTCCTTATTAGTCCCAAGGTAGGTTCTGTTCAGTCACGGTTGTCAAAGCCAGTTTTCTGTTGCTGGTGCTCTTATTTTTCACAGTTCGAAGAACGATATCTCTTCTGATTTCCATTTAGTGTTTGGTGCTGTGATAGAACAGCCTGTCTTAGGTCAAGTTTTCCTTTCCTCATTGTCATATCAAAACTGGCACAAGTTGGTGACAGAGCAGTGTTATAAATCTCCCAATGGAGCTTAGTTCCTGGTGGTGTTGCCTGGAGCTGTATCATTTCTACGTCGGGGATCTGGGGTTTGGGATTGGACTAACACTGTCCAATCTCCTGGGGACTGGTTTTATCCACATGACACATGTTTAGGATGGGAGGCACCCTTCTGCTATAATAATTGAGTTCTTATCCCTGGAAGATAAGATCTTGTTTCTGTGTCTATGGTTTCCCCTTTTTTTATTGTGCCCATACAAAAACGTATGGTGTCATACTGTGTTTCTGGTGCTGTTCTGGTAAGGATGACAGGCTGCACACACAGTCTCTGTCCTCTGGTTTTGTTCTGAGCTTTTATCCGAGTCAAGGCTTTTTGTACCAAGCAGCACCAAAAATGGTAAGGATAGAGGGAAAAATGTATATATTAAAATAGAACAAATAAATAAAACTGAGTTAAAAAGAAGAGGTATTCGAATAAAACAAGTGGTGGAAGAAGCTACCTGTATATTTAGAAACACACATCTTAAAATGTATTGAGCTTCCATAGGCAATATAAGACTCCCAATTAAGTCTTTTGATATATTCTTGTGGGGAGTAAAAGCCAAGGTACTTTTCGATTCACAGGCCTTGGAATTGAGTTTGAAAGATGCATTGCTGCATTACAAGACCATATAGTGTCTTTGAGCTGGGAGTTTTGCTGAGGCTGATTCCTGTATCTTGCAACAGTCCACAATTTGGTGGGGTGAGAGGGGCCATCAAGCATGAGTCAGCAGGCATGCTGGTTGTAATTCTTTGTCCAATCTTGGTTAGGAACTGAGGGTAAAGAGGGTTAAATTAGAGGAAGATAATGGATCAAGATTGGGAGATGAGGGGATAGAAGAGACACAGGGGTAGGGGAGAGGCAAAACATATATATATATATATATATATATATATATATATATATATATATATATATATATATATATATATGAATTGTTTGTGATTTCAGCTTGGAGTCAGTATGGAAAGTCACGTCCATAAAGACTGACTAAAGATCTATTTGAGTGTTATCCTCCAAATCTTTGGTATACCATTTTCTTTCCTAGGAACCATCTAGAATAAAGAACATTTTTAGATAATGCTTAAAAAGTATATTTGTGCCCGCATGGTTATGAAAATGAGTATTAGTAAAAAAAAAAAAAAGACACCGCTGCAGGGGGTCCAGTATGAATACGGGAGGAGTTTCCCTCCTCCCTTCTCCCCTCAGAGCCCAGTTGCCAGACATGGCCCTGAAGACCAGTTTGGCATGGGGGGATCTCAGTCTTCTGAACTAAGTGGTCAGCCCAGGAGGCCATTGGCCAGCTGTCTGCCCAGATTCCCAGCCATACCCGTAGAAGAGGAGCAGGAATCCTGGCATGTGGGATTGTCTGGGTCCAGCTGCAGCCACCCTCTCCAGTATGAAAAAGGGATCGTCTAGGTCCAGCTGCAGCCTCCCTCTCCAGTATAAAAAAGCATGGACAGGAGTGATTTCTGAGTGCATAGCCAGGAGTAACCCCTGAGTGTCAAGGGGTGTGGCCCAAAAACAAACAAAAAAAAAAGAAGAAATTTAAAAATATTCTGAATTTACTTATATTTGTTCTCTTTCTAACTTTCCTCCTCTCCCTTTTTTTCTTTTCTGTCACCCTTACTTCTTTCTTTATTCTTTCAGTTTTGTTGATATACAGAGATAACTCGATATCTATTTGATGAAGAAAGAGGGTAGTTCTCTGTTATCTGATAGTAGATTAAACAAACCAAAAAAAAAAAACCCTTCATTCCTGAAACTCAATAATTTATTTATTTATTTTTTATCGAAGAGAGAAGTATCCTTTATATTCTGTCCAAAAACATCTTTAGGTACACCTTGACCTTCATTTCTTTTTAGCTTTCTTTCTTGTCTTAGAGAGTCTTTTTTGTTTATTTGTTTTTGGACCACACCCAGTGACGTTTAGGGGTTACTACTGGATATGAGATCAGAAATTGCTCCTGGCTTAAGAGATCATACGGGATGCTGGGGGATCAAATCATGGCCCCTCCTAGATTAGCGCATGCAAGGCAGATGCCCTACCACTTGCGCCACTGCTCCAGTTCCCCAAAGAGCTTTTTTCATTGTAATTTTTAACCTAATTTAGTAATACAAACATTGTATATAGAACTATAAAATTCGTTGAACATATAAAGAAACATATTGGTTTCAACTTTATACATTTCATCAGCACATTGAGAAAAAACAATCAGTCCATAATGTGACTTCAATGACACCTAATGTAAATAACGGCTTTTAAAAAGAAGAAGATAGAGGCCAGAGCAATAGTACATCAGTAGGACATTTGCCTTGTACCAGGCGGATCCAGGACAGACCTTGGTTTGATCCTCAGCATCTAATATGGTTCCCCTAGCCAGGAGCGATTTCTGAGCACATAGCCAGGAGTAACCCCTGAGCATCACAGAGTGTGGCCCAAAAAGCAAAAAAATAATAAATAATATTTGTAGGCTTCAGAAGGTAACTTTTATTTACTTTTTATTTTATTAACTTCATTATCATTCTTAAGCAGATGAGTCAGTTGAATTATCATCTCTATATCTACAACACTTTTAATAAGCGAAACCACATATAGATCCATTATTTATTGTTTTTAAAATCACAAAAACTAGAATCTTCCAATAATGGAAATATATATGAAAATTTCCCTAATGCTATTTTCTCTATTACAAACATCTGATCTGAAGTAAAATGAGGATTTGATTCTAGAGGACTATGCCTAAACTCTTTAGAATCTACAAACATATTAGTCTTTTTTTGTTTGTTTGTTTAACTGATAGCACCAGACTCTACAGATGATAGTAGACTACGGATGGTCTACCCTATGTTTAGTAGCATGATTTCACTTAATGAAAAGGATATAGTTATGATTTAGTATACTAACTCAGGAGGATCTGCTCAATGAAGAAAAAGAGAAAAAAAAAAGAAAAAAGTGGCTTATAGATTATCATTCTGAGCCTAGGTATAGTTAGCATCTGTGTCCTCCTGAAACTGTCTTATTACCTTGTGAATGGGCACCATGCCATCCTAGCAGATGGGCATAAAGAATGCCAGAAACCTAAGCTGTGTATAATTTTGAATATTAGTGCCCAGAACTTTATGACATTTTGAATGCTGTTTCTGAATTCAGAACACGTGAAAAGAATATTAGCACAGTATTCCACTGGGTTAAAGGTGAAGATGTTAGGAGAAAGGCAACTGTAGAACCTATACCTCTTTCTCTGGATCTTTCTAAAAGCACAGGATGCCATATTTTATTACTTAAAATTTGTTCTATGAACAACTATGGCCATGTCTCAGGTGTCAAGACATAGGAGAAGTACCCTCGGAATTGTTGACTATGAACAAATTACTTAATCTCTATGAATTTAAAGTTTTATCACTTTAAGATATGAGTTGAAATGACAAATTATACAAAATCAGGTTGGCTATATATGAACTTTACCAAGTTATTGTACAAATGTAATGTGATTCTGCATATGAGAGTATGCTGTGACTTGTATAGTACCATTTAATTTATAGCTATGAGTTTGTTTTTCTTTAACCTGCTATTAGCTCAGTTAATTGCTTATTGCTGATTTCAGTCCTGAGGAAGAGAATATCATGATAAATTTGGACATTAAAATTTTCTGCCTCTGTGCTGCTGACAAGTAGATAATAATATATCCTATGTGGCAAAGAGAGAGGAGGGAGAGAAAAGGAGAGGTAAAGAATGATTATACAAATAATGACCCCAAAGGCAAAGAACTAAGGAATCAACTAGTGGTTTCAGATATTAAACATAGCTTGTTTAGACCATGGGTTCTAATGTAAAATTCTGGAGTATTTAGTGAAGCTCCTTACACAGGCTCTATGTATTTGTGTGTGTGTGTGTGTGTGTGTGTGTTGTGTCCTGAAAATTTATGGAATACTTCTACTTAGTTTGTATTCCAATTGAATTAGAAATTCAAATATGTGGGGCCGGTGAGGTGGCTCTAGACGTAAGGTGTCTGTCTGCCTTGCAAGCGCTAGCCAAGGAAGGACCGTGTTTCAATCCCCCGGCGTCCCATATAGTCCCCCCAAGTCAGGGGCAATTTCTGAGCGCTTAGCCAGAAGTAACCCCTGAGCATCAAACGGGTGTGGCCCAAAAACCAAAAGAAAAGAAAAAAAAAAGAAATTCAAATATGAGTAAGCAGCACAATACTAAGTTGTTCTAATACTAAGCTCCAAAAGAAGATGATGCCTGCCAGCATATCTGAATAGACTGGTTCAGGTTTAGGGTCTTCTGAGATTGGGCCAGGCAATTTTCCTTTCATCCCGAAGGCACAGCAGCCCGGTCACATTCCACATTCTCCAAGAGAAAGGGCCAAACTCCACAACTGAACTCAGAAAATATGATGAACAGATAAATCTTCCTGGTGAGACAAGTGTATGGGGTGTAATTCTGGGATATTCTCAGAAAGAATGGGCTATGTCCTCAGAGTCCCCACCCTCACCCCCGGCCTCTGCAACCAGTAAACCTAGCAGCCCCCAACCATACCTGCAATCTTCTTAACAAGTGGCAGTTCTCCAGTAATAAGCCCTAAAAGAAAATGTTAACCATAGACTCTTCCCCTGTAGAATATTCCTTGTTGAGAACATTGGGGCCTTCTTGGATTGGGGCAAGCAGATTCCTTTTTCTGATTAAGGCACAGCAGCCCACAACCACAATTAACATCTTTCTAGAAATGGCCTACCTCTATAACTCAATCTTATCAAACAGCCAACACAATTTGTTTCAGATCAATAGATCCTGGACCAATGATCCTTGATCAAGACTCAATATTTCATAGTAGTGTCAGCCACTATGCCCAATGTCAATCTGATGGGAAAGTTGCATTGAAGACCCCCAAGTTCAGTGAGCCTACACAATAACACTGAAAGTTCAACTAGCATCAATCACAGCCCAGTAAATTCATAGAAAATATTGTTCTTAACAAGCTTGATAAATATAAAAACTATTACAAATTAACCGTAAGTGATCTAAGTGTTGATAGTTCCATTTTCTTTTGAGTTGTATCAAATAATATGAAGTAAATGTGTTTGTGCCAGCAAGGGGACATAGTACAATGGTGGGTGGGAAATTAGTGACACTGACAGAGGGAAGGTTACACTGGTGGTGGGATTGCTTTGAGCATATAATGCCTGAAACAAATGTATGATGATAAACTTGTTAAATCACTGTATTCTAATACACTTATTTTAAATGCAAACACATGCCAATGAGAGCTGGGGTTGTAACTTAGGAGTGGAGTACATGCTTTTAATGTATGAGGGACTGTGATCAATTCTCTGTGCCCCAAATTAAGAAAATATATAATGAAACAATCTTGGAGTTTTTAAAAAATATTTAGTCTTTAGTAAGATGAACTCAGCACATTAAGGAAAATGGAATGATATTGCTGCAAAACATATCAGTTATATTAAATAATAGAAAGAATAAAATTATCTTCACTAAGATCTAGATCTTAGAGAAAATTGAAACTGAGTTGACTTTTATTTTTACAGAAAATGTTTTTGTGATTATTATAGAATATATTGTCCCCTTTCCATAAATAAAACTGTTTTATAAATTTGAGTAAGAGGGATTTTAAAAAAAGTACAAGGAGACATTTCAATGCCAAAGTTCTATGATCTTTACTCAGTAGGAAAAGTGGTTTCTTCTTATTGGTGTACCTCATTGCAATGTGAATTCCAATATGTGAGCAATATGTGAGAAATTTGCACATACTTTAAAAAGAAATCACTTAGTATATCAGAATCTTACACTGTTCATTATTTTGGTTTGCAAGATTTTTGTTTTATATGTCAGTTAAAGTATATGTGGCTTTATTTCAACTGTGTTACATTCTCATATTTAAGTCCAATAAGTATAGGGGGAGAGGGGACTAGAGAGATAGTATGGAGGTAGTGCGTTTACCTTGCATGCAGAAGGATGGTGGTTCAAATCCCGGTATCCCATATGGTTCCCTGAGCCTGCTAGGAGCGATTTCTGAGCATAGAGCCAGGAGTAACCCCTGAGCACTACTGGGTGTGACCCAAAAACCAAAAACCAAACCAAACCAAACCAAAACATACACACACACACACACACACACACACACACACATACACACACACACGCAAAAGGATAGGGGGATAAACAAAATCTAAGTTTACCTAAATTTACCATGAGTGAGGGTTGTTGACTAATCTGAGTATGGGGAATATAAATGATGATTATATTTGGTAAAATCATTTTCTAAATTTATTATCTATCTTTAAAAAATTTCAATAGTAGTTTTAAGAAAATATTTTCATTAGGGTAGTAAATTGAATTTCATATTGAAACAATACAACTTCTCTTTTAGGGATCTAATTAGATTGGAGAATAACAAGGTCATTAACTGTTGAACTAATTTTAACTCTTTAATTTTAGGAAGAATTTAAGTAGACACGAAATAAAATAGTACTGATTAATATTGTATAAATATTATAATGGGCAAAAAGGAAATTATATTAAAACTGTTCAGTAGAGCTGGTTCCAATGACATTAATATCAGATGCCAATTTACTATCTGATTTGACACATTGCTTTTTTTTAAATATAATAATAATTTTTATTTTAACCAAAGTGGATTACATATCTTTCACAGTAATATTTTAGGTACATATTGACATTGAATCCAGGAATTCCCACCACCAAAGTTGTCCTCCCTCCACCCCCATTCCCAGTATGCATCCCATATCCTCCTTACCCCCCCCCCAAGCTGCTAGTATAAGCGGTCCCCTCTGTGTCTAGCTTGTTGTAGATTGGGTATTGATTCTGTTGTCATTGGCTTTGGATTTGACACATTGGATTTTTTCTATTAAGAACCAACACACGGGTCGGAGAGTTAGCACAGCAGTAGGGCATTTGCCTTGCATGCAGCCAACCCAGGATAAACGGTGGTTCAAATCCCGACTTTCCGGGGCCGGGCGGTGGCGCTCGAGGTAAGGTGCCTGCCTTACCTGCGCTAGCCTAGGAGACGGACCGCGGTTCGATCCCCCGGCGTCCCATATGGTCCCCCAAGCCAGGAGCGACTTCTGAGCGCATAGCCAGGAGTAACCCCTGAGCGTCACCGGGTGTGGCCCAAAAACCAAAAAAAAAAAAAAAAAAAAAATCCCGACTTTCCATATGGTCCCCCGAGTCTGCCAAAAGTGATTTCTCAGCGCAGAGCCAGAAGCAATCCCTAAGCACTGCCAGGTGTGACTCAAAAACCATAAACCCAAACAAACAAACAAACAAAAAACCCAACAGCAATAGCAAAAAGAATAAATATCATTTAAATATACCTAACTCATTACATAAACTAAGTAAGCCATCAATCTTTTATGTATTTTATTTCATATGTACATTGCTCATGAAATGCTGCAAAAATCTGAGGCAGAGGGGAGAGAAAATATTTATTTCCTAAGTCTCCTGCCCTCAAATTTAGCTGTTATGACATGAGCTACAATATTTATAAAACTAATTCCAGAAACTGGAGAGATGGTGCAGTAGTAGGGTGTTTACCTTGCACAAGGCTGACCTAGAAAGCACCGGGGTTTGATCCCCTGGCGTCCCGTATGGTCCCCCAAGCCATGAGAGATTTCTGACAGCATAGCCAGGAGTAACTCCTGAGTGTCACCGGATATGGCCCAAAATTGAAAGAAAAAAAAAAAAAACAAAAACAAAAAGCCTAATTCCAATATCTTTCAATCTACTCTCATAAAAAAATTCTTGTTATATGTCTCCAGCGGTATCACTTGAGTATCATTAAGTTTATACTTTAAGACTTTATACTGTTGCTATAATTTTATTGTAAATAATGAACAGTATATTTCCATATAGACAATGAAACTTGGAATATACTTTTCCTTTTTATTTTTTATTTTTTTTGGTTTTTGGGTCACACCCGGAAGCGCTTAGTGGTTGCTCCTGGCTCTATGCTCAGAAATCGCTACTGGCAGGCTCAGGGGACCATATGAAATGCCAGGATTCGAACCACCATCCTTCTACATACAAGGCAAATGCCCTACCTCCATGCTATCTCTCCAGCCCCAGAAATACACTTTTCCAAGCAGAAATGATCTTTGACATTTTTCTATAAAAATATACTCCCTTTCTAGTATTTCTCATGTTTCCTAAATGAAACATCTTATTTTTATGTTTATTTCACTAATAAAATACAGTATATAATTTTCCTTTACTATGTATGTGAAATTTTGAATGAAAGTAATAGCAATTGATATTTATAAACTTTTAGGGATGAAATAACAATTTTATCAATATCCAGTCGCCATATTTTTTGTGGTGCGTGGAAATGAACTTGAGGCCTCACAAGTACAAAAATATGTTTTGTACATTTTTGACCCTGGGAAACTCAGAATGTTCTGAGAATTAAATAAAATAAAAAATGTATTAAGTTAAGCACAGTGCCAGATATATTATAATCGATCAGTAAGTATTGGTGATTGTTAACTTGTGAAATCATGTACTTATATTTTTATGACATCACTTGTGCATTTCTGTGTTCTCACTTGCCGTCTTAAGTTGTTTCTCAGGTTTCTCAAAGTAAATAACTTTTATATTTTCTGAAAGTTAGAAAAAGGCTATTGGGAAGAATGTAGAAGTGAACGGTATAGAAAAAGATTTTGGAATGAATGTTGAAAGTAATATGAATAAAATGTTTCTATATGACATTAAATTACACTATAAAAAGTAATGGTTATCCATTCTTTTTTTTTTTCACTTACGTTCCAATTAGTAGTAGTGTACTCTAAATTTTGATGCCAATATTTCAGTTTATATAGTCTAATGGAGAATATCTTTGCTTTTACATTTAATTGTTTCAAAGTTTGCATACATATTTCACATATTGGTAGTTCTTAGAAAATATTTGTGTTATTGAAATTATAGTATTCATATCAAATTCAGTTTTACCAAATAGCCAAATTTGGTTAATCATAGGTATTTTACATATTTTATCTTTTGGGAGATGGTGGTAGAGGGATCTAGGTCACACATGGCTATGCTCAGTGCTAACTCCAGGCTATATGCTCAGGGATCACAGAATATGCTCTAGGGATCACATGTGATACCAGGGATCAAAGTAGTTTCAGCCACTTTCAAAGCAAGTACTTTTCCACCTGAACTCTCTCAGAAACATATTTAGTCATTATAACACTTAAGTAGTCACAGTATATAAAAATCCAGGAGTAAAGTATCCTTTGTTTGGAGGGCACCCAGCTGTGTCCAGGGTTTATCCCTGACTCTGTGCTCAATGGTCACAGAACTTAATGTACTGCTGGAGATAGAACCTGATTGGCCACATGCAAATAAGCACCCTTCCTGCTGTAATATCTCTACCACCAGGAGTCATGTGTTTTCAGTGTTCATGCCATATGAAGGTAGCAAAGACAAAAAATACCTTTCTCTAACATGTAAACTCATTTATCTAGAGGTTATAGAGAAACATCAAAGTACATATGCATGTGTAGAGCAGATAGGTCAAACCATGTAAAATACTATATCCACTTTGGATACATTTCAAATAAATAAGTAGGGATCATTTCTGGGACAGCTATTGGATTTGTCTTCCCTTTTTATTGCTAAATATGAGAATATAATCTTCAACCTTACTGCTTCTTCTGTACCTGAGGTCAAATTCTCTTGCTGTAGGGAGGTTTATGATTTCATAGAGAATAATGATTTCAACTGAGGTTGAAACAACAGAGTCAACCCACTTATAAGCTATCTAGAGTTTGTTTTCAGGCAAATAGTCTTGGCAACAACAATATAAAGAGACTAACAACAAATGACTGTGCCCTTTTCAGATGTTCCTACATAGCTTTAAAAATGATTTGGGCAAGGAGAGAAAAACCAAGATCAATACAAAGATACTAATTAAAACAAAATATCTAGAGGTTTATAACTTAGAAGAATAACTGTTTAAGAGGCCACTCTCCTGGTGGCTTCCTGAATTCTCAGGAATCAATGCAAAATATATTGCTTTTATGAGCTTAAAAGTCATTAGACAATTGAGGAAACCAATGTAGCAAGAACTATCAGAGTAGGTCAGAATCCTTCAACCACGAGTCCATCAACTAGTACCGATCTGCATGCATAGAGGCGTTAACAAATGCTGGGCTAGGTAACATAAGAGATTTCAGAGAAGTCCAGAAAACATTGAGGCACTTGTAAAAGGAAAGTGAGCTCTGAAGGCCCAGAGAGAATATGGGGGGGTCTCTTATTAATTCCCCAAAGCAGAGAACTCCAGGCTTCTTTTAGTGTATGTCAGACCCCAATTTATTTATCTAAGGGAGTAATAGATTTATAAAGGCCTGACCTCTGGCTTCAGTTTTTGGCAGGACAACCTCTAATTCACCACACCCTGAGGAAAACTATGTTTGTACACTATTCATTATGTTTCACAAAGGTTTCTTACACACATGCAAACTCACATATATGTGCAGTTAAATAAATACTACTTTTTGCCCAATTTTATAATATGCTAATAACATGTAAGTACTAGGTGCTGTGGTTTTGCAAAAGACTTTAGTACTAGTTTTACATGAAATGAAATTTCATATGAGATAGGGAATTGCCAAAGTAGGAATATATAGTATTACCCTCTCACATTGTAAATAAAAAGTCTGAAAGTTTAGAAAATTTGAATAACTGTCACATATAATAGCATATGCAGGTTCCTATTTCTAATACTTTAAATATGAATACCTCCAATGGCTTATATTTTGACTATGAATTCAACTTTTTTCATCTTTCCCACTGCAAGTTCAGTGCTGAGTGGTTTTCCTTAATTTTCTCATTTAATAACTCAACACCTTAACTCTATAAGCATTTTGATATTATGATTCATACTATTAACACAACAGATTGAGAGCTTGAATTTAGCCCTGCACTTAGTCTTCTCTGCTATTCCCTTTCCTTTGCATGCTTTTGATAAAATAAAATTGAAGAAGAATATATATTAAAATGCTTAATATAATATAATCAACCATTGTCAAGATAATAGATGCTATGTGTGGATAGAAAGAGTGCTTATCCTAGGCTTAGGCAGAAGCAAGAGTGCTTACCTTTGACTTGTACCCAGCCAACCCTGGTACAATTTGTAACATCTCTTAGAACATTCCCAGGAGTAATTCTTTTTTTTTTTTGTTTTGTTTTGTTTTGTTTTTTTGGGTCACACCCGGCAGAGCTCAGGGGTTCCTTCTGGCTCTATGCTCAGAAATTGCTCCTGGCAGACTCGAGGGATCATATGGGATGCCGGGATTCGAACCACCATTCTTCTGAAAGCAAGGCAAATGCCCTACCTCCATGCTAAGTGTACAACCAGCAATAACCCTTGAGTTTCACCAGGTGAAACCTAAAAACAAAGACAAAGAAAAGCGAGTGCAGGTCTTCTAACCTCTCACCTGGGAGAGTATGAGCCAAGTTGTAGAGTAATACTGAGTTCAGAACAGGGGTAGGACAGGAATTGAGAGAAATTCAGAGTAATGATGAAAAGTGTTTAGCAGGAAGGTTGAGTTGCTTATAAAATACCTACAGATTTCAGGTATTATTGAGGTTCACGTTCATCCTTAACAGGAGTAATCACCAATATAGTTAACTTACTTCAGATTTATTGACTTTTTTTTTGAGCGGGCACAGCAGGTGAAGCTCAGTGGTTACTCCTAGCTATGTGCTCTGAAATTGCTCCTGACGTAGGGGAACATATGGGACTCGCAGGATCAAATCCAGATCCATCTTGGGTCTGCTGCATGCAAGGCAAATGCCTTACTGCTGCACCATTGCTCAGGCCCTAGATTTATTGACTTAAAAAAAATTAAAACATGTGTCAGGGCCGGAGCAGTGGCACGAGAGGTAATGCTTCTGCCTTGCAAGCACTAGCTAGGATGGACCGAGGTTTGATCCCCCTGCAACCCATATGGTCCCCCAGCCAGGAGCGATTTCTGAGCGCATAGCCAGGAGTCACCTCTGAGTGTCAACTGGTGTGGCCAAAAAAACAAAAACCAAAAAACAAAAATTAAGATATGTGTCATTTTATCAACATTCTAACTGTTCTGTAGTTATGTGCTAGTTTGCTAATTCTGATAAGCACGATATTATAAAGAGTTATGTGACTATGAACAAAGGCATTTTTAGTTTTTGTGTTCTAAAAAAATAGCAAACCAGAAAAAGATCTCTCTCTTAGGCTTGAACTTCACAGACTCTGAATAGTTCTGTATTTGTTTTTGAGAGGAATTGTGAGTTAGTCATCCAAAGGAAATCTTGGGGAAAAAATAAAGTGCAACTCTGTTATTTAGACAAATTAGGAGAAGGAAAAGAAAAGAGTTAACTGTATTGGATAATTTGGTTTCATCTTGTTATGCATCTAAGTAGTTTGAACTGACCTATTCCATATCACTGCATTGTAAAGAGTAGTAATGATAGAGGATTTCATAGTGTTGCTGTATTTGAATTAAAGCAAAACAGATAAAAACCTTTGTAGCTTCTAAAAATATTGGCACATTTTCTGTACTTTTTAGGAAGCCCATGCAAACAGCTTTATAGCACCAGGCCAAAATATTACCTTATATATATAAGGCTCATGTATATATTCTTATGAAAAATGCCAGTATGGCAGTAGCACTGAAAACAGGGTTTTAGGCTCTTGTGTTATTGTTTTCCATATATTGTTAGACATTATGAAGCTCTCTGGCTTGCCCTCTTGTTTCCATTTCTGTTGGACTCATCAAAAGCAACATAAACTCAAATTAAGTAACCATGACTTAGCTCCCAAATTTTCTCTGAGAAGCAAAAGAAGAGGCCTCAAATGTGCCTAATAGAGAAGGTAACCTTGCAGTTGACCACTTGACTATCCAACTATATGTAATGCAGCTCTGGTATCATGATTAAATTGCATACTTATTGGTGCATACATGACAGGAAATTCATTCAATTAATCTTTTTTTCCTTTTGTCTTAAAATGCATTTTCTTTCTTCCCACAAGCAGCTTTTTTAAGTATATTATGTATTGGGTGGGGTGGTGAGGTGTACTTTGTGTTCCTCCTTGTCAGGGTATTAAAATGAAGAAAATACGATATTTGGTACACTTCACATCTTGTTTGTGGAGTGGAGGAGATTATCCCTGGAAAAGGATAATCTGTATTGCAGAACAGGTAAATAGGCAGTGAAAGAGGCACTGCAGTGAAAAATCTTATTTAGTGTACATTAATATGGCTGGACTTATGCTTGCTGTTTTCCCAAACAGCCACCATGGTTCCCCTTGCTTAGATTCTGCTACCAATAGGACACAGGCTAGAGGGTGATTCTTGCTGGACTCTGCAGTTTCTGGCTTTCCTTGACAGAATCCAATTCTCTTGACCTTCAGGACACAGAGCAGAACTCATCGCTTCCACCTGGCCTACCTAAGTAAGTAAAGTTATGCTCCTAGAATACCGCTGCCATGGTTAGTTTAATTTTAATTTATTGCAGAGATGGTTTTATGCATATGACTTTATAACTGTGTGTGCACCCTGAGACCTCTGAAGGTCAAATAAATAATAAATGCTCATTAAGAGCTTGGTAGTTTTGCTGAAACTGGCCAACAAAGGTGTCATTGATGATACTTTCATGTGGACAAATAGTATCTAAGTCAAGTAGGACCTAGTTTTAAGCTATTTTAGTATTTGACTTTTCTGCTCTAGGAAATTATATGTCAGCAATGCCTATTCAGTCATTAAAATAGGGAAAGTTAAAAACTTGGAATTTCTGCTGCTTAATGTATTTCCTTTAAAAATAAAGGGATTTTTTGGACAATTCTTTGTGTGTGTGTGTGTGTGTGTGTGTGAGTGTGTGTGTGTGTGTGTGTGTGTGTGTGAGTGTCTGTGTGTATATACATTTATATTGGAGAATGGAAGCAGAAATGTGATGGAAAAAAGAAACCAGTAAGTTCCAGCGTTTCTTTAAAAACATTTCTCCAGAACTGGAGCCATAATACAGTAGATAAAATACTGCATGCAGTGGATCTGCATTCAATCTCTGGCAACTCATGTGGTTACCAGAACCCACCATAAGTGATACCAGAATAGAAAGTCAGGAATAAATCCTGAGCACTGAAAGGTAGTCCCCCAAACCATAAAAAGAAAAGACAACAAGAACAACAATAACAAAACAACAACAAATCCAACCAAACTTTTAGGGATATTTGATTAAAATTCTAATTTAGGAAGGGGGTGCTCTCACAGTAGTTCAGGAAGTCTGAGCCCCATTTTACATGATTATCTGCCAACCTAACAGGTATATCACTGTAGGGCCAGTGATGCTCACTCATTCCCTCCATCCCAGGAATTATCCAAGAAACCCTGGGGGTATTAAAGACTTTATTGCTATACCTAATAGTGTTCAGAGGCTTCAGAGCTACACCCACTGATACTTGGTTACCTATATGGTGCTTGGGACAAAATCTGGGTAAATTACATGCAAGGCATATATTTAAACCACTGTACTATTTCTTCAATCCTGGAAATTCTGATTTTACTCCATGCACAAAATTTGCAATGGCTTATTGAGAAAATTACAGCCAGCAGTTGCAGAATTATTGCCCTAAAGTTTCTGACATCTATGGGCTGAAGAATTAGTATAGTAAGTAGGGCTCTTGACATGCACATGGAAAACCCATGCTCAATCCTCACCACATATAGACCCTGAAGCCCACTTGGAGTAATCCCTGAGGGTAAAGTAGAGGTAAGTCCTTAATAATGCTCTTTTTGCCCCAGCAAAAAGGAAAATAAAATAAAATTCCTTTTTTCAGAGGTCATGTGTTCAGAATACTTCAAAGGAGACGGTCTTATCAGTCTCTGATGCACTTCTCTTTTTCTATATTCTATGAACCACTTGGGATTATCTATTTCTAAGATTATACATGGAACAAGGGCAAAGTGTGATTACTGAAAGAGAAAATAAACTTGGAACTTTGGCCATTTTGCTTGATTAAATAATCTTATCAAACAACAAAACTTATTAGTGTGATAGGAATGCTGCTTCTTAAATTTACATGAGATCCTTCCTAATAATTTTAGTCATACTTATGGTATAATTATAAAATATATTCTATTTGCTATATAATATTATAGCTAAACTGGAAATTTGACAGTATACTTATTTAATTATCTTAAGAACAAGAATAACCTTTCTAAAAACTATTTCTAAGAAGTTAACTAATCCACCTACTAATAACCATAAAAAAACATAAATTTTTAGTAACATGGAATCATCCATGTCTCTCTTTCTTCCATTTTTTTATGCTTTTTTCCTTCCTACTTTCAATTGTTTTGAAGTCACACTTGGTTAAGTTTAGCTCTTATTCCTATTTCTGGGATCAGAAAACAATGTGCAATGCTGGGGAATCAAATCAGGTTCTGCTTCACATAAGCCAAACACTTCAACCCTTGTATCTCCAGCCCAACATGAAATCTATTTTACCTAAAATATTTAGATATTTATATCCTGTATTTCTTAGTTATGTCTTACATTCATGGTTTAAAACTTAGCTCATATCAGTACTAAATTAAGACAGAGAAACTGATAATGAAATTTCTCTTCAATTCTGAAATTTCTCATAATGTTACTGGACAATGTCAAACTTGGTATGGAAATATGAAGAATAAAGAATGGAAAAGAGTGCAATGGGTATTTTACAAAGGACATTTTTTATATTTTTCCACAAATAATCTTAGTAAATCCCCATGAAGATTTGATTTATCTCATTTAGAAAAATAATTGAGCAATTTAGTTTTTCTTCAAACTCAAAAGATCACCATTGTTCTCTCTTTTTTCATCCTAATTTTATTTTATGCAATGTAATTTTTTGTTGTTTTTTGGGTCACACCCAGTAGCACTCAGAGGTTATTCCTGGCTCTACACTCTGAAATCGCTCCTGGCAGGCTCAGGGGACCATATGGGATACAGGGATTGGAATCAGCGTCCTTCTGCATGCAAGGCAAACACCCTACCTTCATGCTATCTCTCCGGCCCCTGCAATGTAATTTTTTTTTTTTACAAAATTATTAAGGTAGGGTTTCATACATAAAACATTTCAGCATCACACCCTCCACTATAGTTCCCTCCACCATTTTTCTATGTCCACCCTTCACCATATTCCCTGCCTCCCATTCTTCATTTAGAGTAAGTTTATTACTAAAATTCAGTTTCTGTTGGCTTTGGGCATTTCTAATTGCTTTACTCTCGTTATTGTCATTATTGTTGTTGTTGTTTGTTATGCCACAAATGGGAGAAATCATTTTGTATCAGATCCTTTTCTTTTGTCTAACTTCAATCAGCATGATACTTTTAAAATCATTCTATGTAACAACAGATTGATGATTTAATTTTATAGCCAAGGAGTATTTCATTGTTTATTTGTCCAGTCATCTGTTCTGGATAATTGGGTTGTTTCTAGATTTTACCTATTGTGAATAGTGCTGCAATGAACATAGGAGCACAGGGCTGAAACAATAGCACAGAGGTTAGAGCATTTGCCTTGCACCTAGCCAACACAGTACTAACCCAGGAGTTAATATTGAGGACCAGCAGGTGTGCCCCTCAAAAGACAAAAAGATAGGAGTACAATTATTTTTGAATAGAGTTCTTGGGTCTTTTGAATAGGTACAAGGAGTGGGGTCAGAGTGATAGTACAGTTAGTAGGACACTTGTTTTCCATGCAGCCAACCTCGATTTGATTATTGGCATATTATATGGTCTGGTGATCTTACCAGGAGTGATCCCTGAGCATGCAGAACTCAGAATAAGCCCCAAATCTGGAGAGGTGGCACTAGAGGTAAAGTGTCTGACTTGCAAGCGCTAGCGTAGGACAGACCGTGGTTTGATCCCTCGGCGTCCCATGTGGTCCCCCCCAAGCCAGGGGCAATTTCTGAGCGCATAGCCAGGAGTAACCCCTGAGCATCAAACGGGTGTGACCCCAAAACCAAAAAAAGAATAAGCCCCAAACATCTTCAGGTATACCCTCAAACGAGCAAACAAAATATTAAACGAGCAAACAAAAAATTAAACAAATACAGATATGGGAATGCTAAATTATAGAGAAGCTCAATTTCTAGTTTCTTGAAGAGTATCCATATTCTTTAAAAAAAAAAGGCAAGAAATGGTTGCATCAGTTATATTCCTACAGAGAATTAGAATCCCCTCGCATTAATACTATCACTGACTGATGTGTGCCATCTCATAATATGAGATATCTCACTATTGCTTTGATTTGCATTCCCCTAATGTAATTGAAGCAGAGCATTCTCTCATATACGTTTTGACCATTTGTGAGTATTCTTTGAGGAATTTTCTGTTAATTTCTTCCCTCTATTATTTATTTTGCTATTATTATTTGCATTATTGCAATTTTTGTAATCATAAAAGCTAGTAGTCCAGGGCTGGAGCAGTGGTGCACTAACCTAGGATGGATTGTGGATCGATCCCCTGGCATTCCATATGGTCCCCCAAGCCAGGAGTGATTTCTGAGTGCATAACTAGGAGTAACTCCTGGGCATCACCGGGTGTGGCCCAAGAGCAAAAAAAAAATAGCTAGTCCACCCACATAATTAATATGGTACTATTAATTAAACATGGTTTTACTGCCTTAAAATGAGTGAGTGGTAACACCAAGTAGAGTCCTTTATTAAGTAATATATTAAAAAATAAGGTGGCTTTTCAACCCATATATTTTTAGAGTCATGAAATTGCCAAAATCCCAAAAATTATATGCTGGCTAAGCATATGCAAAAAAATGCAAAGTTAAAGAATGCAAACTACTAGTCACTAAGGATATTCACAGTCCTCTGTCACTTAGACACACTTCCTTTTCTTTATTCCTTCATACTAGAGCAAAAGGAATGTACTAATGGTGAGAAGAGGAGACTGAAGCTATGTGGGTAACAGCCTTAAGAAACGTGGTGATGTCAAGATTTCCTTCAGGTCAATCTAATGCCAAGTCTGTTCTCTGAAGTACATGGTCTCAACATTTATGGACCACAACTTTCATTTGTAAGTAGTAGAAAGCAAAAAGCTATCTTTTACTTCCCAAAGAAAATCAGTAGTTACAAAACTACTGTTACGGGGATTGTGTATTTCTGCCAGGCAATTCCTCTCCTGTGAATTTAGATCCAATCCACTATCAATATTTTCTGGCAATATCTCTTTCCTTTTACCGCTATATCATTCATAAGGTTCAGTGTTTCCAGAACTATAATATGCCAATCCTTACCATGCTTTCTCAGCACTATTTGTATTTTAAATTACTGGAATCCTGGCAGCCAATCATATTAGAAGACAGAATACTTGTTAATTCCAGGCAAGATATGAAGCAGAGTAAAACTCTGCATGGTCTATATTGCCATTTCCTAGATGTTTGTCAGACTTGTCTTTTCTCTTTTACTTATAGACAATCTGTGAGACACAGAAATTTCTCTTTTTCGTTTTTTATCGACCAAGTTCTAGGGGGAAAATTGTTTTCCTGAATAACAACAACAAAAATACTATTGAGTGGTAGTGGTTCAGTCTATAATCTATTTATTTGCAGCTTCTCTGAAATGTGTCTCTTTTGTGTAGAATTTTTGACTTGATTGCTTTTCTTAATAGCAGCTCTGGCCAGCATTGCTCTTTGGACCTGTAGTCTTTAAAAATACCCTAAAATAAAGCAGTTGAAAAACTTGAAGGAAAAGATTTATCAATCTAAAAATAGCAGAAATTATCCTATAGAAGGGTTCTAATATATTTAGGATACCTAATTGAGAAGATGAATATATTTTAAACAGAACTTATTCTCTGTAGGTATTAATTCTATATTTATAAAATCTTGATTCTATAACTTCCATAGTTATAATAATAGCTTGGTTATGTTGGTAGATGGTTGTGTAGTTGAGATAATAATGAGACTTTGACATTTATAAGTTTTAGTTAAAACTATTAAAATTATACACATGTGCCAAAGTAAATTTCTATATTAAGTTGTGCTATTGATTCTATGTGTAAACTTTTGATGTAAAGATAGAGTTCAGGGCCCGGAGAGATAGCACAGTGGTGTTTGCCTTGCAAGCAGCCTATCCAGGACCAAAGGTGGTTGGTTCGAATCCTGGTGTCCCATATGGTCCCCTGTGCCTGCCAGGAGCTATTTCTGAGCAGACAGCCAGGAGTAACCCCTGAGCACTGCCAGGTGTGGCCCAAACACCAAAAACAAAACAAAAAAAAAAAAACAAAAAAAAAAACAAAAACAAAAACAAAGAGAGTTCATAAACTAAATTAAAGGAGAATGTAGAAGTGAAAGGGTTGTTAAGGAGCACATGAAATACACATGTGATCATTGGATGTATTTAACAATGAAGTAG
Organism: Suncus etruscus; assembly: GCF_024139225.1. Taxonomy (NCBI): domain Eukaryota; kingdom Metazoa; phylum Chordata; class Mammalia; order Eulipotyphla; family Soricidae; genus Suncus; species Suncus etruscus. The sequence goes on from NC_064852.1 coordinate 81,015,267, forward strand.
GTGGGTATTATATATCTCACAGAGGCTACTACATTACTATTTTTGTTTATGTTGTTTGGCACACCTGTTGATGCTCAAGAGTTACTCCTGGCTCTGCTCTCAGGAATCACTCTAGGCAGACTCGGGGGACCATATGCAATGCAAGGAATTGAACCTGGACTGGCTGCCTGCAAGGCAAATACCCTACTCACTGTGCTATTAATTGCTCCAGCCCCTATTACATTGATAATTTTTATACCAAAGTATGAGTCAAATTTTCCCCTGAATTATTTTATAGCGTACAACACTATGTCTAAACTAATGAATTTGTTCTGTCTGCTAATTTGGAAAACTTCTCTCTTAATCTCTCTCTTTCTCAGTGACAATTTCTTTTATGGAAAGCAATGAAATAGCATTTCTAGAGCCACAGCAGTTGAGCTCATTGGTCATAGAGTCAGATGTGAAACTTGGACTTGTGTGGAATTTTGAGTAGAGTCTGAAATCAAAGAGAAAATACCCTCTTTTGCTGTTTCATAGGCCACATCCAGAGTTTACTCCTAGTTTGTGCTCATCAATTCTTATTGGTGGTGCTCAGGGAACCTTTTATGATGTCAGGGAACCAAATGGATCAAATGTGCATAGGGCATGTACTTTAACTCCTGTTTACCTCTATGTTTACATAAAATAATTCTTTGATTCTCAAATTGTATATCTAATAAAATGGGAGAAATGAATGTATATCACAGTGTTTTATATAAATTAAATTGGATAGTGCATATAAAACGTCACATACTGTATAACAAGTACTGTATAGAGTATAACAACTGTGTGCTAAAAAGTTGCTCTTAGAGTAATAGGAGCCTTCCTTCCTTCCTTCCTTCCTTCCTTCCTTCCTTCCTTCCTTCCTTCCTTCCTTCCTTCCTTCCTTCCTTCCTTCCTTCCTTCCTTCCTCCCTTCCTTCCTTCTTTTCTGCCTTTCTTTCTCCTTCCTCCTTCCTATACCATTTCCTTTCTTCCTCCTTTTTTAGTTTTTTTTATTTGTTTGTTTGTTTTTGGGTCACACCCTGTGACGCTCAGGGGTTACTTCTGGCTATGAAATCGCTCCTGGCTTGGGGAACCATATGGAAAGCTGGGATCTAACCTGGGTCAGCGTCTTGCAAGGCAAATGTCCTACCACTGAGCAATCACCCCAGCCCTTCCTTACTTCCTCTCTATCTTCCTATTTCCTTCCACCCTCCATTTCTCCCCCTCTCCCTCTCTCACTTCCTTTTCATCTCTTTTCTTTCTACCACCCTCCTTTCCTTCATTCCCTCCTTTCTTCCTTTTTTCTCCTACAATTGTTCCTTTTTTCAATCTTTCCTTTCTCCTTCCCTTCCTTTCTTTCCCTTTTTTCTTCCTCTCTCCCACCCTTTCTCTCTCCTACCATTTCCCTCTCCCACCATTCTTCCCTTCCTTCATCTCTCCACATTTCCTTTCATTCATTCTTCCTTTCTTTCTCTTTACTTTCTACATTCCTCCCTCCTTCATTCCCTCCTTCCTTCTTTTTCCTTCCTCTTTCCCTTCCTTCCATCCTCCTCCTTTCCCCTCTAACTTCCTATGTCTGTTCCTTCATTTCTCCATCTCTCTTTTCTTTCTCTTTCTTTCTTTCTTTCTTTCTTTCTTTCTTTTTTCTTTCTTTCTTTCTTTCTTTCCTCCTTTCTTTTTTTCCTTCCTTCCTTCCTTCCTTTCTTCCTTCCTTCTTTCTTTTCTTTTTTCTTTCTTTCTTTCTTCTTTCTTTCTTTCTTTCTTTCTTTCTTTCTTTCTTTCTTTTTCTTCCTTTCTTCCTTCCTTCTTTCTTTTTCTCCTTCCTTCCTTCCTTCCTTCCTTCCTTCCTTCCTTCCTTCCTTCCTTTTCCTTCCTTCCTTCCTTCTTTCTTTCTTTCTTTCTTTCTTTCTTTTCTTTCTTTCTTTCTTTCTTTCTTTTTCTTTCTTCTTTCTTTCTTTCTTTCTCTCTCTCTCTCTCTCTTCTTTCTTTCTTTCTTTCTTTCTTTCTTTCTCTCTTTCTCTCTCTTCTTTCTTTCTTTCTTTCTTCTTTCTTTCTTTCTCTTTCTTTCTTTCTTTTCTTTCTTTCTTTCTTTCTTCTTTCTTTTTTCTCTTTTTCTTTCTTCTTCTTCTTTCTTTCTTTCTTTCTTTCTTTTATCTTTCTTTTTCTCTTTCTTTCTGTTTCTTTCTTTTTTATATTTTTTTCTTTACTTAAACATCTTGATTACACAAATGATTGTGATTAGGTTTCAGTCATATTAAGAACACCCCCCCACTTCACCAGTGCAACATTCCCACCACCAATGTCCCAAATCTCCCTCCATCCCACCCCACCCCCACCTGTACTCCAGGCAGGCTTTCCAGTTCCCTCATTCATTCACATGATTATGGTAGTTCTCTGTGTAGTGATTTCTATAGCTGCACTCACCACTCTTTGTGGTGAGCTTTATAAGTGAGCTGGAAGTTCCAGCCCTCCTTTCATTGTCTCTGAGGATTGTTGCAAAAATGACTTTTATTTTTCTCAAAACCCATAGATGAGTAAGACTATTTTGTATCACTCTCTCCCTCTGACTTATTTCACTCAACATGATAGACTCCATGTACATCCATGTATAGGAAAATTTCATGACTTCATCTCTTCTGATGGCTGCATAATATTCCATTGTATATATGAACCACTGTTTCTTTAGCCATTCGTCTGTTGAAGGGCATCTTGGTTGTTTCCAGAACCTGGCTATTGTGAATAGTGCTGCAATAAATATAGGTGTGAGGAAGGGTTTTTTGTATTGTGTTCTTGTGTTCTTAGGGTATATTCCTAGAAGTGGAATAGCTGGGTCGAATGGGAGCTCAATTTCCAGATTTTGGAGGAATCTCCATATTGCTTTCCATAGAGGTTGGACTAGACGGCATTCCCACCAGCAGTGGATAAGAGTTCCTTTCTCTCCACATCCTGGCCAGCACTGATTGTTCTCATTCTTTGTGATGTGTGCCAATCTCTGTGGTGTGAAATGGTATCTCATCATTGTTTTGATTTGCATCTCCCTGATGATTAGTGATGAGGAGCATTTTTTTCATGTGCCTTTTGACCATTTGTATTTCTTTTTTTTTTTTTTTATCAAAATGTCTATTCATTTCTTCTCCCCATGTTTTGATGGGATTAGATGTTTTTTTTCTTGTAAAGTTCTGTCAGTGACCTGTATATTTTGGAGATTAGCCCCTTGTCTGATGGGTATTGAGTGAATAGTTTCTCCCACTCAGTGGATGGCTCTGGTATCCTGGGCACTATTACTTTTGAGGTGCAGAAGCTTCTCAGCTTAATGTATTCCCATCCGTTGATCTCTGCTTCCACTTGTTTGGAAAGTGCAGTTTCCTCCTTGAAGATGCCTTTAGTCTCAATGTCATGGAGTGTTTTTACCGACGTGTTGTTCTATATACCTTATGGTATCCGGTCTGATAGTAAGGTCTTTAATCCATTTGGTGTTTACCTTCGTACTTGATGCTAACTGGGGGTCTATGTTTGCTTTTTTGTAAGTGGCTAACAAGTTTTGCCAGCACCACTTGTTGAAGAGATTTTCCCTGCTTCACTTAGGATTTCTTGCTCCTTTGTCAAAAATTAGATAATTGTATGTCTTGGGGACAATGTCTGAGAACTCAAGCCTATTCCACTGATGTGAGGGTCTGTCTTTATTCCAATACGATGCTGTTTTGATAACTATTGCTTTGTAGTACAGTTTAAAGTTGGTGAAAGTAAGCCTCCCATTTTCCTTTTCCCTAGGAGTGCTTTAGTTATTTGACAGTGTTTAATTGTTCCAGATAAACTTCATAAGTAATTCATGCACTTTTTGAAGAATGTCATGGGTATTTTTAAGGGATCGCATTAAACTGTATAATGCTTTGGGAGTAATTGCCATTTTAATGATTTAATCCTGCCAATCCATGAGCAGGTATGTGTTTCCATTTCCGTGTGTCCTCTCTTATTTCTTGGGCTTTATTATTTCTTTGTATAGGTCCTTCAGGTCTTTGTCAAGTTGACTCCAATATATTTGAGTTTGTGTGGCACTATTGTGAATGGGATTGCCTTCCTGACTTCCATCCCTTCCCAATCATTATTGGTGTATAAAAAGGCCTTTGATTTCTGTGTGTTAATTTTGTAGCTTGCCACCTTGCTATATGAATCTATTGTTTCTAGAAGCTTTTTGGTAGAGTCTTTAGGGTTTTCTAAGTAGAGTATCATGTCATCTGCAAACAATGAGAGCTCTACTTCTTCCTTTCCTATCTGGATTCCCATGATATCTTTTTCTTGCCTGATCGCTATAGCAAGAACTTCCAGTACTATGTTGAAGAGGAGTGGAGAGTGTGACAGCCTTGTCTTGTACCAGAATTTAGAGGAAAGGCTTTTAGTTTTTCTCCATTGAGGATAATATTTGCCATTGGCTTGTGGTAGATGGCTTCAACTAGATTGAGAAAGGTTCCTTTCATTCCCATCTTGCTGAAAGTTTTGATCAAGAATGGGTCTTGGACCTTGTCAAATGATATGATCATGTGATTTTTATTTTTCTTCTTGTTGATGTGTATGATGTTGATAGATTTATGGATGTTAAACCATCCTTGTATTCCTGGGATGAAACCTACTTGGTCGTAGTGTGTGATCTTTTTTTTTTTTTTTTAGTTTTTCTTTACTTTATTTTTTTAAATTAGTGAATACTTTACTATTTTTTTTAAATTGAGATCAATGTGAATTACAAGTCTTTATATATATATATATATTTTTTTTTTATTTAAACACCTTGGTTACATACATGATTGTGTTTGGGTTTCAGTCATGTAAAGAACACCACTCATCACCAGTGCAACATTTCCATCACCAATGTCCCAAATCTCCCTCCTCCCCACCCAATCCCTGCTGTACTCTAGACAGGCTTTCTATTTCCCTCATACATTCTCATTATTAGGACAGTTCAAAATGTAGGTATTTCTCTAACTAAACTCATCACTCTTTGTGGTGAGCTTCACAAGGTGAGCTGTAACTTCCAGCTCTTTTCTCTTTTGTGTCTGAAAATTATTATTGTAAGAATTTCTTTCATTTTTCTTAAAACCCATAAATGGGTGAGACCAGTATGATCATCGTGATGATGCATTGGATCTTATTTGCCAGGTTTTTGTTGAAGATCTTTGCATCAGCATTCATCAGGGATATTGGTCTGTTATTTCTTTTTTAGCAGCGTCTCTGTCTGTTTTGGTATCAAAGTGATGTTGGCTTCATAAAAGCTGTTTGGGAGTGTTCTCGTTTTTTTCAATTTCATGGAAGAGCCTGGCTAGAATTGGTAGTAGTCCTCTGAAAGATTTGAAAAAATTCATTAGGAAATCCATCTGGGCCTGGCTTTTCTTTGGGGGGAGATGTTTTATTACAGTTTCAATTTCCTCAGTAGTGATGGGGGTGTTTAGATATGCTACATCCTCCATACTTAACTGTGGAAGGTTATAAGTGTCCAAGAATTTTTCCACTTCTTCTAGGTTCTCATGTTTAGTAGCATAAAGTTTCTCAATGTAGTCTCTGATTACCCTTTGGACCTCTGCAATATCTGTCGTGATCTCCCCCTTTTCATTTCTAATACAGGTTATCAGATTTCTCTCTCTCTCTTTGTGAGTTTTACCAATGGTCTATCAATCTTGTTTATTTTTTCAAAGAACCAACTTCTGCTTTTGTTGATCTTTCGGATTGTTTTTTGGTTTTCCACTTTATTGATTTCTGCTTTTAGCTTTGTTATTTACTTTTGTCTCCCTATTTTTGATTCCTTTTTTTGGTCATTTTCTAATTTTTTGAGCTGTGTCATTAAATTATTCAGGTAGGCCCCTTCTTCCTTCCTGATGTGTGCTTGTAGAGCTATAAATTTTCCTCTCAGTACTGCTTTTGCTGTGTCCCATAGATTCTGGCACTTTGTGTTTTCATTATCATTTGTTTCCAGGAAAGTTTTGATTTTATTTTTTTATTTCATCTCGGACCCACTGGTTGTTCAGTAGCAGGGTGTTTAATTTTCAATTGTAAAAGTTTTTCTTCTGTGTGCCTTTGTAGTTCACATCTAATTTCAGAGCCTTGTGGTCAGCAAAAGTAGCCTGCAAGATTTCTATCATCTTGATTTTATGGAGGTATGTTTTATGTGTCAGAATGTAGTCTGACCCATGTATATTGGAGAAGAATGTGTATCCAGTTTTTTTGGAATGGAGTGTCCAGTATATATCTATTAGTCCTCTTTCTTCCATTACTCTTTTCAGGGCTTGTATGTTTTTTGTTGGGTTTCAGTCTGTTTGACCTATCAAGTGTTGATAGGGCTGTGTTGAGGTCTCCCACAATTATTGTGTTATTATTGATTTCCTCTTTCAGATTTATCAGTAATTGTATTAGATAATTTGCTGGTCCCTTATTGGGTGAATATATGTTTAATAGTCTGTTTCTTCCTGTTGCACATATCCCTTGATTAGTACATAGTGCCCATCTTTGTCCCTTACCACTTTTCTGAGGATAAAGTTGGTGACATCAGATATTAATATGGCCACCCCACCTTTTTTGAGGTTGCCGTTTGCTTGGATGATTTCCCTCCAGCCTTTGATTTTGAGTCTATGTTTGTTCTGACTATTCAGATGTGTTTCTTGTAGGCAGCAGAAGGTTGGATTCATATTTTTTTTTTTTACCTATTTTGTCACTCTGTGTCTTTTTATTGGTGAATTTAGTCCATTGACTTTGAGGGAGATGATTGTCATAGGATTTAATGTCATCTTTGTAGATAAGTTTGCTGTGTTTGTTGGTCTCTCTTGTTTTAGAGTAGATCTTTCAGTTTTTCCTTTAAGGCTGGTTTATCAGCTGTGAAGTTTCTGAGCTGTTTATCCATGAAGCTATGTATTCTTCCTTCAAACCTGAACGTGAGTCAGGCTGGGTGCAATATTCTTGGTGAGGCATTCATTTCATTCAGTCTTGTCACAATATCCCACCACTGTCTTCTGGCCTTAAGAGTTTCTTGTGACATGTCTGCTGTAAGTCTTAGGGATGCTCCTTTGAATGTAATTTTCCTTTTGATCTTGCTGCTTTCAGTATTCTATCTCTATCTGTGGGATTTGTCATTGTAACAAGGATGTGTCTTGGGGTGTTATCTTTGGGTCTCTTTTAGCTGGTACTCTTCGGCATGCAGTATTTGATTGCATGTAGTCTTTTACTCTGGGATAATCTCTTTGATGATTCTTTGACAGTTGATTCTTCCTGGAGATCTCCTACCTGGGTCTCTGGGACTCCAATGATTCTTATGTTGTTTTCTGTTGAGTTATATCAAAGACTTTATTTTCATCTGTTCACATTCCTTGAGTACTTTTTTTTTTCCATTGCCTGTTCGTATTGTCTTAAGGTTCTTTTCCAATTTCTTCTGTTTGTTGTTGAGTTTTCTGCATCACATCTTCCACTACTAATATTCTCTCCTCAGCTGTTGATACCTGTTGGCGAGGCTATTCATTGAGGTTTCAGTTGAGCTACCGTTTTCAGATCTGTTATTTTCAGTTTGGAGTTTTCTGATTTCTAGTTTTGTGTTCTGTTCAGATCGATCTATGCTTTGAGTTCTTCAAACATCTTCCATATTGGCATTTTAAGTTTCTTATCCGAGAGTTTAATCAGGTGGTTGGAATTATTAGTCATCCGAGCTTTTTGTCTTCATTCTCTGTGCATGGTGTTTGCCTGCGAGGTTTCCCCATTGTCATGCTTGTACTGTGGTTTTTCCTGCGTGTTTGTGGTGGTGTTCATTGGTTGGAAAGAATGTGCAGCCTCTAGTTACAGACCTCTGAGGAAAACCTTCAAGGATTCAGAAACACAGGCAGACAGCACAGGAGAAGTTTCCCTTGAAGTCCTCAGAGTGAACAAAGGCACAGCAGGGCGGAGCCTCCACAGGCCAGAGAGCTCAGCTTATTGGATGGGGACCCCCACGTTCAGAATGTACTCACTGGGCAGCTTCAAAATGCAGTTTTTGGGGGTGCGCTCCCTAGTCCTCTGAGGAAACCTTCAGGGATTCAGAAATGCAGGCAGAAAGGCGCAGGAAAGAACATCTTTTCTTTCTTCTTTCTTCTTTCCTTTCTTCTTTCTTTCTTTTCTTTCCTTTCTTTCTTTTCTTTTCTTTCTTTTTTCTTTCTTTCTTTCTTTCTTTCTTTCTTTTTTCTTTCTTTTCTTCTTTTCTTTCTTTCTTTTCTTTCTTTCTTCTTTCTTTCTTTCTTCTTTCTTCTTCTTCCTTCCTTCCTTCCTTCCTTCCTTCCTTCCTTCCTTCCTTCCTTCCTTCCTTTCTTCTTTTTCTTTCTTTCTTTCTTTCTTTCTTCTTTCTTATCTTTCTTCTTTCTTTCTTTCTTTCTTTTCTTTCTTTTTTCTTTTTTTTTCTTCTTTCTTTTTTTTTCTTTTTTCTTTTTTTTTTTTTTTTTCTTTCCTTTCTTTCTCTCTTTCTTTCTTTCTTTCTTTCTTTCTTTCTTTTTTTCTTTCTTTCTTTCTTTCTCTTTCTTTCTTTCTTTCTTTCTTTCTTTCTTTCTTTCTTTCTTTCTTTCTTTTCTTTCTTTCTTTCTTTCTTTCTTTCTTTCTTTCTTTCTTTCTTCCTTTCTTCTTCCTCTCCTTCCTTCCTTCCTTCCTTCCTTCTCCTTTCTTCTTCCTTCTTTCTTTCTTTCCTTTTCTTCTTTCTTTTCTTTCTTTCTTCTTTTTTTTTTTTTTTTTCTTTCTTTTTTCTTTCTTTCTTCTTTCTTTCTTTCTTTCTTTCTTTCTTTCTTCTTTCTTTCTTTCTTCTCTTTCTTTCTTTCTTTTCTTCTTCCCTTCCTCCCCTCTTTCTTATCTATTCACAAATAGAAGGGAATAGAACTACCCGAATGAAATGCCTCTATTTCTGTAAAGTTTTTTAAATAGATTTATTACCTGTAAATACTGGGTAATATCATTAGATGTACTAAACAACAATTCTAAAAGTAAACTCTTAGAGAATATTAAATTATTTCTCCCATTCACCCATAACCCCTATTAACTACCTATAATTTTCCTAATCTATATGTAACACAAGTCTCTCTTATTTTATTAATTCACTGAATCTATATTATTATATATTTTCTTGTGACAAAAGTTGAGAATCATATGGATCTATATTTATATCCAATTAACAACCTCTTCCTCTCTCATTACTTAGCCATCTTCCTGTGTCAATTTTTTTCTTTATAAAGACACTACTTTGGTTTGCTTCAACTTAACCAGTTATATCCCAAACTAGTCTTTCCACAAAATTTTATATTCTGAGTCTTTCAGGGGAGATAAAATTATACCCAAATATGGATATTAAAATTTTTACTTTATATAAAATACAATTTCAAATAATTCTATTCAAAGACAGAATATATCTGATAATGTTTTGATGCACAAGTAAGGAGGAGAAAACAAAAATACTACCTAACCAGTAGTAATTGGAGACATTTGTTTCACCATAGAATACTCTTTAAATATCAGATAATTTACTTTTGTTAACTTCTTTTTGTTTGTTTGTTTTGGTTTATTTGTTTGTTTGTTTGACAACACCCAGTGGTGCTCAGGAGTTACTCCTGACTCTGTGCTCAGAAATTGCTCCTGCCTTGGGGGACCATATTGGATGCCTGGGATGGAATCTGCATCCACCCTAGGACAGCTCCTTGCAAGGCAAAACCCTATCACTGTGCTTCTACGCCCCCCCTAGTTTTTTACTTCTTGAAGATCTTCAAACTTTGAGACTGTCAGGATCACTCACCTCATTGCATATGGCAACACTGGGAATTAAGCTCACACTTAAAGTTGCTCTAAGTTACTTTAAAGCCACGGAGTCATCTTTTAAGTGTACATGACAGGATTCTAAGCAATAGAGTTGTCAGAATTCCCTCTGCACATGTGGGAGGTACTGGGGATTGAACTCACACCCTGGAGTTTACTGGGCAGACACTTTTAGCTACTGAACCATCTTCCAGACCACCAGTTAAACTATCATCTTATAGGAATTTGCAGTTAATGGAAGAATTTGGGGATATTAAATGTGTTCAGTAATAAATAAATAAATAAGTAGAAATATTTTCTTATCTTAAAACAGAACAGCTGGGGCAAGAGAGATAGCACAGCAGTAGAGCATTAGCCTTACATGCAACCAACCAGTCCAACAATCCCATATGGTCCCCCAGCCTGCCAGGGGCGATTTCTAAGTGTTTAGTAAAGAGTAACCCCTAAGTGCAACTGGGTATGGCCCAAAAATAATCAATCAATAAATAAAGTAGAAACAAAAAAAGAACCAGAAGAGTAGTATATAGAAAACATCCCTTGGCTCTTCCAAAATGGAATTTTAAAGTCTATATGCACTTTGGCATTTATTTTTCTTATAGAGAAATTGTCCTATTATAGACTTTTAACTCCTCTGTGATGTAAAACTCCACCATCTTTGCTTGTTTCCCATTCTATAGGCAGATAATCAATTGAGAGGAGTTATAAAGACAACAGAAAAGTGACCATAAAATTAGACAATGAAGAAAAGAAAGATCAAATTTTGTTAATTTATGAAAACATTTACTGTAGACCACAAGTCTCCAAATTTATTTGTATTATTGTCTACTATTCAGGAGAAGAAAGAAAAAAAAAACCCTCACTCTCTGCCTGCCTGAAAATTTATATTCTTTCTTTCCAAGAAACATGCCCCCAATTGTACCTTAGGCTTCAATAACCCACCCCTCAATCTTCAAGTGTCCCCCAGAGGGCAGTATATTCACTTTGGGAAAAGGTGTTGCAATCATTTATATTTACTCTCCTGGATTCTGAAAATCTTATTTATTACAAAACAATAGTTGTATTCAATATCTTGAGAAACCAAGTATATTGAAAAACATTTATATTCTAATCAATGTATGACTTTACTTCTTAAAGTATTTACAATATAAATACATTTCCCGATGACAAATAAAAAAATTAAAATCCAAAAATCTTTGAAATTTAACCTACAGTAATCTGCCCCTTGAACATTTTGGGCATATGTTTTTAATGAAGAACACAAGTGTGGCTAATATTTATTTAGAATTTTGATGCAGAGGAAGGAGATAAAAATTCCGAGCTGGAATGATCATAGATAAGGAACAAACATTGACATCTTGAAGAATTTTACCCCTTTTAGCTCTAAGAACCATGATTTTCTTTGGTTTTGGTTTTGCTTTGGGCCAACCCAGCAATGTTCAAGGGTTACTCCTGACTCTGTGCTCAGAAATCGCTCCTGGCAGGCTTGGGTGACGATATGGGATGCCAGGAATCAAACCCAGGTCCGTCTGGGTTGGCCACATACAAGGCAAACACACTACCACTGTGCTCTCTCCAGTCTCAGAACTTTTTTTTTAATGATTGAACTTTAGAGTAATTTCTAATGTTTTCCCTTCTGGATGAACCAGATATTAGGGTAATCAAGATGTTTTTGGAGGGGCTGGAGCAGTGGCTTAAGTGGTAGGGCGTCTGCCTTGCATGCACTAACTTAGGACCGCGGTTCTATCCCTGGACATCCCATATGGTCCCCCAAGCCAGGAGTGGTTTCTGAGTCAGGAGTAACCCCTGAGTGTCACCACGTGTGGCCCAAAAAAACAAACAAGCAAAAAACAACAAAAAAAGTTTTTCTTGGAACATGTGGTACTAGTGAGCCATTAGCCCATCTTCTGAGGCTTTCTCCTCAGAATCTCTTTCAGGGTTACCTGCAGGCATGCAGTAGGAGCTATGACTTAAACTCATGACCATGCATTTACCAAGCAAATGCTTTTAAACTACTAAATAATTTTCTGGGTCCTTCCCCTCAAGGATCTCAGAGAGCAGGATTGTTCTCATCACCTCAGAACATGAGGCTCTCAGAGGGCTGAACTCAGAACCCCTTTCTTTCTGTCAAGCATCGAAGGCTATGGAGTCATCTTCCAGCCCTTTAGATCGATTTTTATAAAGTGGCCTTTTGGGTGTCAAACAAGAAATCTAAGTGAATAAAAGTTGCCAGGATAATGTGCAATTTGGGAACAAACCTGAAATAATTCTCTTCCTTTAAAAACATAATCATTGGGGGTAAAAGAGATAGTACATTATAGAATAAAAATAGATCCATGAATTGGGTGAGGTTGCCCAGGCACCTTGTTTCTAAACTCTTAGGCTGATAGATCTGTTAAAGCAGGATAGTGGAGGAGAAATAATACACAACAATCAGGTAAGATATATATTGGAGTCAGCTCTCTCTGCCATGTACTGTTATACCATGCCTGTACCTATGCCCAAAGCCAGCATTTTTTCTTTATTATCTAGAACCTTACCCACTAGTGTGGGGGAAGGCCTTATAATCTAGGTAGATTTTTACATACCAAAAGAAGAGGTTAGGGATACAGAAAGTTGGGGAAGGCTTACAGTACAGTGAGTATGTACTTTTCTTGCATGTGGCCAACCCAAGTTTTATCCCTGCCACCTCATCTAGTCAAGAAATCCCCAACAGGAGTAATCTCTGAGTGGAGTGCAAAGATAGTAATAAGCCCTGAGCACTGCCTGAATGACCAAAAAAATACAAATTTATATTCAATTAGCAATGATAAAGGTATTATTTTTGAAATTTTAAGAGCTTATATTTTTAGGTGTCAAAATGTAATATTCATTTATTCTAAACTTTCTAGACTGAGAAGAAAAATCTATTAAAGATATCCTGCTTGGTTTCTCTTTAAGTACTATTGAAAAATATTTTGAGTAATTCTTTGTGCAATTATTTGCTTCTTCCACAGATATAAGAATGATTTCTTTGAAAGGCCTCTCTCGAATCAATTTTGGGGTAGGTGGGTGGGAGATGGGAGATGGGGGCCATTGGTGGTGGGAATGTTGCACTGGTGAAGGGGTGTTAGGGTGTTCTTTATGAAATTGATACCCAACCACAATTATGTCTGTAATCAAGGTGTTTAAATAAAATTATTTTAAAAAAATAAAAAATGACTTCTTTAACTTATCCGTGCTATGGTTACAAATGTGTGGGTTTACTCTACTGCTCAAACATGGAACAGGCTATTTTTACTTTCCTTTCATGCACCAACATCTTATTAAAAGGGGAGGTACATCTTTTTTCTTATGCTCTGTTGATTCTTTCAAAAGACTGTTGCTGCACTAGACACAAGGGAAGTTCTTCCTCATTTCGTAATCAAGCTTTACAAAGAAGTTCCCTATATCAGAAACAAACTATTCATTTGATTTTTCTGTTGTGGAGTTAAATCATTTGTGGAGGTAATTCAATTGATCCTATGCAGTGGTTAAGAGGGACTCGTGGTAGAAATCAGATAGCACCCCTACAAAGTGTTTTCAATGTTATGGCAAAGAATAAGAAATACTGACCCATTATCTGGGTTATTAACAGGAGCATCAACATCTCTTTCAAAATATCTCAAAAATATATTTCTGGCCATTGTAAACCCATAGAGGACAATAAAATGCATTTGAGAGAACAGTGATTTCTAATGCACTTTTTGATTGCTTTATCACTGGTTAGTAATGATATAGAATTTAGAGGTACAAATTAAAATGTCTATATGAGCACAGGGACAAAAAGACTCCTTTTCTCCATTTCTCCCACGCTTTGCCCCTTTTCTCCTGCAGTCACCAAAGATTTTTATTTAGTTAGGACTTTGTTTTGTTATTTTTATTTCAGTTTATTACTTTCCTTTGAATTCCACTCATTTTCTTGGACTCTTTTCCTATCTTTCTTTTTTACTATAGCCTTCAGAAATAAGTTATAAAGACCCTTAGTATCCCAGGCCATAATTTTTTGAGGAAATGATGTAACAGGCTGCTTTACTTCTAATCTTGAGAATATTTGGTTTTGGTTGTATTTCAAATGTTGATGTTAGACTGATATGAAAATGCCAGTTAGTGTTCAAAATTCTGGACAACGGTTATTTCCACCAAGCTCGATAGAAAGCAATAAATAATTCTGATATATCATGTTAAAATAAGAATATAAAATATTATAACTTGTCAAGCCTTAAAGTTGATGTTGGCTTATTGTTGCTAACCAATCAGGTATAACAGTTTCCTGCTTCTGACCTGACTTTTCAGCCACCTGGAAAAGTTCCCTCTTACTAAGCATTATTTATCAGAGCTGCAGCTTCAGAAGCCTTTCTTTTATGCCAGATGTATCTTAATTGTACTAATTCTCTTTGTTACATCAATTTGTCAATAAAGATTCTCCATCTTGCTCAGTGTATTTGCAATATCTGAAATGGTGGTAAATAATGCATTTGTTATGATACATTGCAGAGATTTGTATAAAAGCAATCACTAACACTAATATAGCTACAGTTTTTTTCTGTTTTTTTCAACAATGACAACAAAACTATTGGTGTATTAGTATTAATGAATTTTTTAAAATTGATTTGAATTCACATGACTTTTTATAAGGGTTTATTTCTATTAAAATAATAATGTTGCATGTTTTGTCAAGAATGTAAAGAAAGGGTTGGGCCCGGAGAGATAGCACAGCGGCGTTTGCCTTGCAAGCGGCCGATTCAGGACCAAAGGTGGTTGGTTCAAATCCCAGTGTCCCATATGGTCCCCCATGCCTGCCAGGAGCTATATCTGAGCAGACAGCCAGGAGTAACCCCTGAGCACTGCCAGGTGTGGCCCCCCCAAAAAAAAACCAACAACAACAAAAAAGTATGTAAAGAAAGGGTCAAAGTGGTAGGAGAGTGAGCAAGGTACTTGCCTGACATGCAACTGACCCAGGTTCAATCCTGGCATCCCATATGTTTCCCTGAGCATCACCAGGAGTGATTCCAAAGCAGAACCTGAGCATCTCTGTGTATGTCCTCAAAGCCACCCCCCACAAAAATGTGAAGAAAACAGCACACACACACACACACACACACACACACACACACACACACACACAGAAGAATGTGAAGAATAGGAAAAAAAAAGAATGTGAAGAAAACATGGCTGCTTGCCTTTGCCTCCTACTTCACCAATAAACTTGCCAAAGACAAACCTTGTAGATGTAAAGAAAATGTGCAGAAGAAAACCCTTTCTATCAATGTGGCAAAGACTCTGAATTCCAACCCTATATTATTTCTCCAGATGATGGAAATAATGGGTATTTGAGAGGTATCATTTGATACTCACATATTCATTTCATAATCAATAACCACTATCTTAATTATATAATCTAATATCAATCTTTATTTCACAATTGCTTCAAGAAATGGCAATTATATAATTTTTCCTTTGAGTTATCATTGCTAAAATTTCTAGAAAATTGATCTAGTTTATTCTGCCTAAAAATACAGTAAGAGCCTGGATACATAGCTTTTTTTTTTTTTTTAAGTTAAAATACAAAGTGAAAATTTGTCCTCTCCTGTTGTTTACTCTGAAATCCAGAAAGGTTAAGAAGCAAAAAAAAATCACTTACATTAAACAATATGTTCCATGTATTTTTCACCAATTTGAAGGCTTTATTGATCTAAATATGTGACTAAGTATCTGTGTTTTATAAACTTTCTTATTAGAGTTAAATAAAAATATACTCTAAAAACAAAGGGCATAATCCTTCTAAGCACTTCACTTGAAATACTTTGTTATTAAGGGTTGTCTCTTTTAACCAGTGCACCAACATCTGTTCCTTTTGAATGTGCTGACACAGTACTCAGAAATTTTGGTTCGATTTCTAGCATTGATGGACAAATTAGGAATCATAAACCTTGATATATTGCACTGGTTTTCTAGATCAACAAGAGACATTTAAGACAAGGAACAGAGAAATAGAAGAGAGAGTGTATTCACCTCTCTGTAATCTACACACCTTTCTGATGCCCTTACAAGGAATCTGAGTGCATTTCTGCCAGTATCAGCAATGGTGAAGTTCACCTTCACTAAAATCTAATTCCGGCACTAACTGGCAGGCCAGCACTAGTGAAAATAACATTCCAGTTCCCTCCATGACCTCAGTCCCGACATGATAACGGGAGCCCTCAACAACTCATTTCTAGCTTGGAATTCTTGATGGTTTATTTAGTTTGACTGACTGTCTGAGATTGCCATTATGAATACAGTTGCTAGGGAAGGCCTGCTGTAGTGCTGTTTGGCTTTTAAAGGGGTCAGGATTTTGCAACATCTCAAATAACACTTTTGGCTTAATGTCTGCAAACAATGCAGCATCTAACATTTACTATGCATGAAGAGGATCATAGTTCATCATTTATTATTCAAAAATTATGTAAAATATTTTTATGATGGGATATGAAGAATGTGTTCAAAATATTCATGTAAATAAACAACACATAATAAATTTACTTTAAAACATCAATATGTAATCAAAGAAGTATTTGGAGTTCTGTGGCACAAAGTCAAATTTGAAATATTTCAAACCATATTTTTAATCGCATTTCTTTCTAGTGAATTAGGCTGGACTCTGGTATTGGTTCACAAAGAGAATATTTATATCTTTATCCAAAAAGATCTATCACTTTTTAAATATTTTTCCTTATCAGAAACCCTGGACCATGGGGTTTTCAGGATTGCAGAAACATGGCATTAGGAATTCATCTCAGGATCTCAAACTAACCTGGCTGCTGCCTAAATCACTGAACCATCTTCTTTTCTTCTGTGGTTCCCTATCAACATATCCTCAGCTTGTGTGGGTCAGGCTTTGAACTCATCATCTTCTGCTCCAGCAAGTGCTTTATGCCATTGAGTACTCATCATCTGCAGCTCTGAAACTACCAATGGCTTTTCATTTGGCTGAGTCCCATCAACACCTAGAAATGCCTGAAGGAACCACATGAACCCATGGATTTAACCCAAACCTCCTGTGTACAGTGCATATGTGCCTGTCCTTTGGGCTGCCTCTGGAGCTCTAAAATGATGTTATTGTAATGGAAGGTAAAAGTTTGATGGGTTGGTTCATCAGAATTGAGCAAGTGAAATTCTCAGCCTGGTAAGTCTGCTTCATCTTTGCATTTCACTTGTTCCGACAATTATTCTGTTTTCTTATGAAACAAGATAATTATATTGCTTCTTTGGTTCATTGTGGTACCAGTAAACTTGGTGTAAGAAGTGTGGACAATGTGTATGTTATCCTTATCTGTGAATCACATAGAAAGCTCCTCTCAAACAAGAGGGTGAATTTCAAGAAACTATAGATCAAATGACTTGGATGAAATACATCCAAACAAAGCTTCTATTAATATGGCAATAGTAAGAAGCCTTTGGTTAAAACATGCCTTAGGAGCAAGGAAGCAGCTCAATAAGAAGAAAATATGTTGTATACTCTGGGTGTCAGGTTAAAATTCTAGTACTGTATGGTACCCAGAGGACCTTTAGGAATAATAGCAAAGGAGGGGTTTGGGATGAGCCTCTGAGCATCACTAATGAGACCCACAAAAAACAAAAGATAATAGTTAAAGGCTGAAGATGAGGAAGAAGTCAAAAAAAGGTCTTAGATCTGTTTACAGACTGAATTCCTTTATTTTGGAAATGAGAAATTTTTTTTTGGTGGTTTTTGGGTCACACCGGGCAGTGCTCAGGGGTTTTTCCTGGCTCCCTGCTCAGAAATTGCCCCTGGCAGGCACAGGGGACCACATGGGATGCCGGGATTCAAACCGATGACCTTCTGTATGAAAGGTAAACACCTTACCTCCATGCTATCTCTCCGGTCCCAGAAATGAGAAATTTTTATGTTATAATTTCACTTATGTTGTACAATAGTTTTTCACTCAAAAGTGACTGATTCTTTATAATAGTTAAACTCATAGTAATTCGCATTCAATTTTTCTAGGATAGGGTAGATATATTTAGCTTCATGTAAAAATGACAAAGATGGTGAGTTAATGAAGTCCACTACTCCCCCGCTTTAACTGTATTTTCTTCTTTCTGTCTTATAATTCTTCATTCGTTAATTGTTCTTATTTTATAGCTTTAGTACTGCATGTTTTAAACACTCATGTGATTAATACATATTTATTAAGTACTGATTATGTACAAGCATGTTGTTAGATGCAAAAACAGCTTTATTAACTAAAATTTTTTTAAATAACATAATTAGTTAGAAGTGAATCCAGCCTTGTAAATCAGATCTTTGCATTTTAGCAAGCCATAGCAAACATGGTAATTTTATTATATGAATCATGATGAAAGTAAATTATTTTATGAAAAGTAAAGTATTTCATGTTTTGGCTTAGTTTATTAGATCCTAAATTTTACTAGATGCTAAATATCAGCTGTCATTCACTTTAATTAAACCCATTAAAACATCATATGTACAGCACCTGTTAAAGAAAAAAGTTTTAATGAGTTAATTTATTTTGATAAAATTTCTCTAAGAAAATAGTCATAATAAACCAATGCTAGGTCACAACTAGCTTATCTCAGCAGCATGTGCTACTTTGCCCCCACTAATGTTTTTAATGCTCAATATGTGATTTAATCTTCATCATTCTTCAATAATGAACATACTCAGTTCATATGAATGGTTTGGTTTGAAAGAAATTGCATGCAAATTATTCTTTACAATTTCCTTTATGAAAGGTAAACTCTTGACAAAGGAGAGCAATGGACAAATAGTACCAGATAAAAGGATTCTTCTTTATCCCTTTCACCAAAATATCCAAACATTCAGTTAAGAAAGAAAAACATCAGTTACATAGCTCGAAAATACAAGATCAACAAAAACCATGTTCAAATGCCTAATGCAAGGCATGTGTCATCAGTTTTCCAGATATTTTCCTTCACCAATGGTCAAACAGATTAGAAAGTTGAACCTAATGCATTATTACTTAGAATATTTAATATTACATCATAGAATATAATATTAAACTTTGATTAACAAAAGGTTCTTTACTAAAAGGTTCTTTACTTCTGACCATATTAACTCTATGATACTGTGAATATCAAAATACCTGTTGGTGTATTGTGATATTGTCTACACAGTCCAGTTATCTTTTTTTTTTTTTTTTTTTTTTTTTTTTGGTTTTTGGGCCACACCCGGTGACGCTCAGGGGTTACTCCTGGCTATGCGCTCAGAAGTTCCTCCTGGCTTGGGGGACCATATGGGACACCGGGGAATCAAACCAAGGTCCATCCAAGGCTAGCGCAGGCAAGGCAGGCACCTTACCTCTAGTGCCACCGCCCCGCCCCAAGTTATCTTTACCTTCTCCAATTACTTATTTGGATATAGAAGAGAGAGAAACAATATTCAATTATATATCACTAGTTATAAGCATATTTATTCATGAAAATTGCACTCATTTTTTATTGTCAAACTATTGTTCAATAACTATTTAATTATTCAATAATTATTCATTATTCAATAATCTTTCCTATGGTGTCTTTATAACCTATTCATATTTTATATCCAGTCTGTTTTGTTTCCCTTCCTCATCTCATTCTTTAAACCTCAATTCCTATAATTCTAGTTGTTCTGTGAGATGTTGGTAAGTAGGTAGACTTTTTTCCCTGGATTCTTTATGGGTCTTTACTTTCCTCTAATTTTTAAATAAAAAAAAGAGAGAGAGAGAAATGAGTTAAGGTCAAGGCATAGTGTAGGAATAAAAAGATAAGCTAAGATACTTAATAATCACTAGTTTATATAAGTTCCTTGACTCTAATCTTTAATAATCCTCTTCTCCTTCCCTTAAACCAAAAGGGTTAGATGTTCACTTCAGAGACTTGACTACAGGCTTATGAATTTGCATAAGTTTTTCAGTGTCCAGGAAGGAAGCAAAACAGTGGTCAGTTTTTAGTGTTATAAAGGCAATAGTTCTTAAAGGAAAAAATAAGTAAGGTGTACATGTAGGGGTGTGGTGGCTGGTGAGTGGAAGGGAGAGATTAATCATCAGAAAAATATAACAGTAGTCACTCTAAATAATAATGCAAATTATAGCTCCAACTTTTTGACCAAGAAACCTGCTTTTCTAGCCCAGAGTAGATCACACAGTACCTTTCAGTCAAGAAAATTATGTTCTCACTACATCTTTATTGTTTCTCAGGAAATCTGAATTTTGAATTCTCAATAGAAGGCTAACAAACTCACCTGTGGAACAGTTACCATTCCTAAAGGACTACATTTGATTTAGTATTATCTCAAAGTGTAGTATGTAAGCATCTTCAACCACTATTTAATTAAATAAAAATATCATGGCATAAGAGACAGGGATTTAATCATTCAGGAAATTTGATATTTAACTTGATACAAGGCTTTAAAAAATGGGCTTTGTTTTTCTATTAAAGAGTAAAAAGAAGAGCACTTTGTAAATACTTACACCTGACAGACTTTGCACTAAGCACTTTGTAATATCTCAGTTAATTGTCATAACAATGAAATGAACTGGTCACTGTTATTGCCATTTACAAGTGAGAGAATGGAATTTTAGATATGTACAAAGGTTTAAGTGAGAATTTCTTCAAGAATTGTGTTTAAATAAGATGTTTTCAATGTTATATTTAAAATAAAATGTTATTTCTATATTATCATATCAATGATCTTTATGAATGATATACACAATGTTTGAGTGATCACTATGAGCACTGTTACATAGAAAACATATTTATGATCTTTTTATTTATAGTATTAAAAAGTATTTACTGTACCTTTAAATAGAATTCCTATTCTCATGCCAGTTGCCTTTTTAATAATACAAAATTTAATATAAAATATATAGAATGTTTCTTTCAATTTTATGCTCAAAAAAAAGGTATGGTCTTAATCTAAGAATTGTATTTACTCTTTTAGATAGAATCTCCAAAATTATCACTATCTAAAATCAATCAATGGCAAATGTAATCTTCAATTAATTAGGACAAATTTAGCTTTTGTCATTTTATAGATGAATTATTTGATCTCTCAATAAGCTAATAAAATTATTAACTCCCTTTCTCCACTCTTTCTCTTTCCCTTCCTACACATTTACTATCTAATGTAAAAATTAGGAAGTAGTAGAACACATTTCTTTTACATTAGTATTATTCTAAGAGAAGAATTAAGCAACAAGAAAATATACAGCATACTGTTAGCATTCTTCTCCAGAGGAGAAGAATGAGACCACACAACTGGAATAAAGTTTAATACTTTAGTCTGTCTGCCACCAAGACCCCCACACTGGCCAGCCAGGGCCATCCCCCAAAGGAGATGAGCCCTGCTCAAGGTCATGAGGAAGATTATATAGGGAAAGAATATAGGAAGGTTCCAACTTTCTGATGATCCTTAAAATGATTGCTATTGTCTAGGTGTACTTTCCTACTGCTCCCTTGTCCTTTCCTGATAGGCTACCTGGTATGAACGGTAGCTTGGGGCGGAGTCTATAGAAAATGGTTTGTGAAGATATAACATGTGGTTTACAGTTACACCATGTGGTTCTTACAAAATGGCGTCTCTCTCTGCTCGGAATCTGCGAAGAGGCCTGCCATGTGGCCTTTACAATATGGCATCCCTCCTTGTTCAGAATTCAGGTCCCAACAATACTTGATATTTTAAATCAAGTATATTTTATTTATATTTCAGGGTAAGAGTGAGCCAAACTTTGCAGTGCTTTGGTGCAACTCCCTATATGGTGCTCTGCAGTTGCTCCCAGAGGTGCTTTGAGGAAAATGTTGTTGGGGATAGAATCTAGGCTTCCAGTAAGCAAAGCATGTATTCTAGCCTGCTGAACTATCACCCAGTAAAGGCTTTCTCATACGTTTAATATTCACTTCTTTTATTTAAATTAAAGTCTTCTCATTTGCAAAATGCTAGTATTTTGTATTCAATTAGCAACATGTTATTTGTTTGGATTTTACTCCACCAGAGAATTAAAATATTTATGAGTTTTGTATTTTTTTCTTCTAATGTTATATGCTATATTAGAGGTTTACAAAATTATTCATAATAGACTTGTTTCAGGCCTACAATGTTCCAGCACATAACCCAACACCAGTGTACTTCCCTCCACCATTGTCCTCATTTTCCACCTGCCCAAGACTACCTCCTTAGCAAGCAAAAAATAATTTATTGTATATTGCTTGTTATAAAAATGTAAATAGAATTATTAAAAAATAGTTCAGTAAAAGAAAATTTATGAAAAGTGATATACTTCACTAAAGTCACTGTCTGAGGATTTACTGAGCTGTTTGTTGCTATTTGAGCCTTCTGTGTTATTTATTTATTTATTTATTTACTTATTTATTTTGGTTTCTAGGTCACACCTCGCAGTGCTCAGGGGGTGCTCCTGGCCCCCTGCTCAGAAATTGCTCCTGGCAGGAGCGGGGGACCATATGGGATGCCAGGATTCAAACCACTGTCCTTCTGCATCTAAAACAAATGCCTTACTGCTGTGCTATTTCTCCGGCCCCCTTTGTTATTTTCCTTCATTGAATTTAGTTTGCTTCTATGCTACCTTCCTATAAAATTTATCGTATTCCTATGGACTGTTGCAATATTTTGGAAACTAGAGGTGTCCTTCAGGAGCTATATAACTGGGAAGAATTTTTTGGCTTGGCATCTCTTGAAATTGTAAATCTATTTAACTTGGGTGTTCATATAACAAAGAGAATGGGTGCAACTGCTTGGGTGTTTACAGGGCAGGAGACTCCTTTTGCCCCGTCCTGAGAGGGTCCCAGAGTTTTCAACCTGAACACCATTGTACCTAGGAGTTTCATCACTTTGGAATCTTTTGTCCCTTGAAGATTAGTCATAGAGGTTGTGAAGCTGGGCCATTTAAAAGCTAGAGACTGCAGGTGTTCTGTCTTAGGCTTCTGGAAGTTCAGGGTTGGGGGGAGGGGAAAGCTTTGTATTTAAACATTTTTTAGCATAATTTAAGTATATTTCAGTGTACTAGTGTTTGGAAGAATTAAAAAAGTGGAAATATGTTTTCTAGTTCTAGTAATGTTTTTGTTGTTGTTAATTTTGGGGCCACACCCAGTGTTGCTCAGGGGTTACTCCTGGCTATGCACTCAAAAAGTGAAAGATAGCTTTGACTATGAGTAAAATTACAAATTGAGGGGGAAATAATGGAGGACACCAAGACCAAACAGTTGTATGAACATTGAGTAGAAATAAAAAATGATCAGGCTTAAACACCAAATTCAAAGCCAACTACAACAGAATTGATACCAATTTACAACAAGCTAGACATAGAAGGGACCACTTATACTAGCAGCCTGGGGTGGGGGGTGCAAAGGAAGGGCAATATGGGATGCATGCTGGGAACAGGGGTGGAGGGAGAACAACATTGGTGGTAGGAATGCCCCTGACTCAATGTCACTATATACCTAAAATACTACTGTGAATGATTTGTAATCCACTTTGGTCAAGAAAAAAATTACTATAAAAAAAGAATAGAAGACTTAATAGATAAAAAATTCATATTTATTTCCAATAGCCTACTTATTTTCATGTAGAAAATCTTGATATATTATAATTTTTGAATCCAGTTGAAGACAAATTAAAAGTTAAAGTTAAAAACTTGAAAAAAAAACGTTTCTTTCTAAAGATTTTGTCATAGTATTTTCCTATAAATTCCTTTGAACAGTAAAATTTGTTTTTCTTAAAATGGTCAAAAACTTTGAAATGTTTATAATTAAACATTTATAATACAATTAACAAGTCTGCCCAATTTAGGAGTATATAATAGTTTTGAGTTATCATTAGAACAGAAAATGTTAGACACAAGAGATTTAATATGATTTTTCTTTTAGTAAATCAATGTGAAAATTTATGTGTATCTTAAAGTGGGTTAAATAGTTTTCCTTATAAAACCACATTTTCCATGAAGTTTTGTCATGGTAGATTGACCTAAACAATGTATAATCTAAACCTTATAAAGGGAAATAGAACTACTATGAAATGTCTTGTATTCTTTGGTTTGAGGGCTATACCCAGTGATGTGTTTACTCCTGGTTCAGGATATCACTCCTGGGGTACTTTGGGGATCATTTGGTACCATACTGATTGCCATGGATGAAACTTAGGACAAATATATGCAAGACAAGTGCTCTACCACTGTACTGGTACTATATCCCTCTGCTTAATTTTTATGATTTGATTTCTTCTATCTCATTATATATGTTAGGCATTCATAAACTTTACTTAATAAGTCATTTTAAGCCTATATTGGCTTTTAGAATGTGCTTAAGTATGTTTTAGTATCTTAAGTTGCTTTTATTTTTCTATATCTACTTCATATTGAAGTGATTATTACTCAAATGCATGGTTTGTGGAACCATAAATTAAAAAGGACCTTTGAATCTTTCACGGTCTGGAACAAAACCTGATAGTAGTCTAAACTTTCATATATAAGTCATATCTTCAATCTCTGGCATATAATAACTTAAAAATAATTAGTAATCCTAAAGTCTTTGTTCAACATTAAAGCTGGGGCCCGGAGAGATAGCACAGCGGCGTTAGCCTTGCAAGCAGCCGATCCAGGACCAAAGGTGGTTGGTTCGAATCCCGGTGTCCCACATGGTCCTCCGAGCCTGCCAGGAGCTATTTCTGAGCAGACAGCCAGGAGTAACCCCTGAGCACCGCCAGGTGTGGCCCAAAAACAAAAAAACAAACAAACAAACAAACAAACAAACAAAAAACCAACATTAAAGCTGAATAGATCTTTTAAAAATTTGCTCAATTAATTATGTACTCTTCATTACAATCCTTTAGAGATATCATATTCTCAGAGGTGAGTTGAAAGCCTTTATCTCAAAAGAACCTGAAATCCCTGTTCAGGCTCCTTTTGAGGAAAGTGGAATAAGTAATGAGAGAGCTACCTACAAGTTATTAAGAACTTGGGGATCACTTCCAGCAATACTTGGTCAAATCGGTTCAATACTATTTTATCACAGAGATTTGGTATTCCTTTGGCATAGCCTACTGTGGCCTCCCAATACTATGTTTCTTGGGACTTGTGATGCATATAATAGAACCCAGGTCCTTGTTCATAGTCGGCATGCACCCTTGATTCTTGAGCTAACTTCTTGGCTCTTACCTGTTTCTTCAGCCATCCATCTGTTGAAGGACATCTTGGTTTTTTCCATAGTCTGGCTATTTTAAATTGTGCTGAAATGAATATAGGTGTGAGGAAGGAATTTTTGAATTGTATGTTTGTGTTTCTATGGTATATTCTTAGGAGTGGTATAGCTGGATCATATGGGAGCTCAATTTCCAGGTTTTTGAATAATCTCCATATTGTTTTCCATAAAGGCTGGACTAGAGGTCATTCCCACCAGCACTGTTCTTGTTCTTGTGATGTGTGCCAGTCTCTGTGGCATGACATGGTACCCCATAGTTGTTTTGATTTACTTCTCTTTGATGATTAGTGATGTGGAGCATTTTCATTTGTCTTTTGACCATTTGTATTTCTTCTTTAAGGATGAACTTAGTTTTCTTAATGAACTTCTCAATGAATCTAAATTATGAAGCTCTCTTTTAGCAAAAATTTGTAAGCAGGAGGAAAAAAAGAGAAAAAATGTGTAAGCAGCATATTTCTCTTGTTAATATTAGATTTTCTTACTTTTAGTGGAGGCTTATGAGTCAAATGATAGTAATTAAAACTGATTAGGTATCTGATATTGTCTATCCTTTATAAGAAGAGAAGAACATGATGAGTGTCCTGTGAATCTAAACAATTCTTTACATACTACAATACATTCCTTAATTAGCAATAAAATTTGTAAGTTATTGCATTTTCTATTCAACTATGCCTTTAGTTTTATTTCTTGCTACAACTTATGATTTATTCACCCTATTTCAATTAGAGTGGCAGTAGTCCTTAGTAAAGATTAAAAATGGCACTGCAAGGAAAATGCAGAATTTATAAACTTTGTGTTGTTAAATGAGTTAGGGTTGAACTTTTTTTCTTCATGCCTTCTGTATCTAGAGAATTCCTGTGAAACAAAAAAGCTATGGGTTTGGGTGAGACATGCTTCAAATAACTTTAATGCGTTTACCACTAAATAAACCAAGAAACATTACCTGCTTAATGAAAATCACTTAAAACTTCTTTATATTCATTTATGTATCCTGAGTACCAACTGTATTTGGACAAAAAACAGAATAAATTACATATGTGTTATTATTATGTAAACTTAGCTACCATGAATAATTCTCTTAAAACTTTTAAGTTGCTAACATTATTATAGTAAAGTTATATTTAGTAACCTCTTTCTTTTCTGTTTTTAAATAACCTTACCCCACAATTCTATTCTATTCAATCTTCAAATGTCCAAATTAGTCAATTATATTATGTATGTTATTGGAGTAATACAAAAGTAAAGAAAGTACCTGATATTTTCCTCTCCATAAGATAACTTTCAATTTATGGTGTTAAGTTTTACACAATAGTATTTACATAAATCAGAATGAACATTTAAGGTGGTATGAGAAATGAACATGGCTTAGACAAAAGTATCCGGGCAAGCTTTTAATTGGAGGTGAGCCCTGAAATTTTGTATTGAAAGATGGGTAAAAAGAACGTCATGGAAACAAAATGCCAAAGGGAGAAATTTGCTATTTCATATTGAGAGGAATATGATTTTCTTTAGGCAAAATTTAATCTCTGGTTCATCATGGAAAAAATTGTACTGAAATGGAAAAATCAAACTGTTGAAATTTTTAATTTGTTCTGAAAATCAAATTCAATAGATTTAATTCATTCCACATGGTCCCAACTATGAATTTAATTTAATTCAAACTCTTGTCATTCTTATGTTTTTACATAATATATTCAGGGTGAGAAAAAGAGAGATTATGGACTCTATTAGGCTGTTCAGATTAGAAAGTTTATCAAGGAAATAGAAATATAGAATTATACTTATGTTTTGTTAATTATATATAATCAATTTCATTTTCCAAGATTCTCATGAAAAAAATTAAACCACAAATTTCAATAATTTTTAGTAAAACTGAAATTATAGACCAATATTTGGAGATAGAGACAATAACTTAAGTGATATACACTTTCCATTTAATTCACCAACTACTTATTGAGCATCTCTTTAGTACTTTGTGTTTTTTTTATTTTGGGTGCTTTGAGATTTGAGAGAAAGCATGTAAAATTTGATTGTTACCACATTTGAAAATTACTTATTTTGATAGAATTATTCTATATTGTAAAAACTAATACTTGGCTAAATTTTGGTGGAATTTAGTGACATTTTTTAATGAGTACTATTTGCAGGTATCTTCTTACCGCTATATCCTCAATTTTCTCATTCTTATTTCAAAATTGTAAATAGTGTAAAAAGATAGAACAAGGGGGGCCGGAGAGATAGCATGGAGGTAAGGCATTTGCCTTTCATGCAGGAGGTCATCGGTTCGAATCCTGGCGCCCCATATGGTCCCCCGTGCCTGCCAGGAGCAATTTCTGAGCCTGGAGCCAGGAATAACCCCTGAGCACTGCCGGGTGTGACCCAAAAACCACAAAAAAAAAAAAAAAGATAGAACAAGATTTTGTCACTTGCACTTTGGCTAAAGAAAAGGCAAGGCATAAATGAACTATTAAGGGTTAAGTATTTTTTCATTGAAGGTAAAACAAATATGACTTGTTTAAAAAAAGAAAGTGAATCCTGTCTATTGCAGATTTTGTTATAGAGTCATGTCATCTTCTAAAAACAATTTTCTGGTCTCCTGAGACACCCATCACTGTGGATGTAGGAATATCATACTAGTTAAGTGAAAATTTCTGTAATCCAAAAGTTAACAGGATGTCAATCTGATTTGGTTTTGTGTTTTATATTTTTTGTATATTTTCTTGTATGTCAAAGTTATAATGAATACAAAACCAAAAGAACAAAGAAAAAAATCAATAAAATAATAGCAATGTTAAAACATTTGTTGAACACTGAAATAAAATTGAGGTATGGGAAAATTGGAGAAGGAATAAGAATTTCATTCAAGGGGTTTTCTGGATGCATTACTTATCTAAATTTTAGTAGCTATACTTTCATAGTCCCCTCTTGAAATAAAAATTACCTATATATTATATGATTAAATCCTCTTTATGGTTCATAACTAACTGCTGATACTCAATGTTTATTCCTCATGGTGCTCAGGGAACCATATTTAATGCAGAAGATTGAAAGCTTGACTGGGGTTATTTCTTCACAACGTACATGCCTTAGCCATTGGATTGTCACTGCCACCCTATATTAAGTTCTTTCACAAATTCTGTGCAGTAGTTAATATGGCATTTATTTTGTGTCTGTAAAAAAATCATTAAAAATGTTGTCTAAAAACTAATTAATGATAATAGTGGTTTGGTGGAGGGAATATAGGTGTCCTGTCATGATGAAAAAAATTTTGAAAGGTAAAAATCAACCCAAGCTTTCAATATATAGACTTCGTTATAATGAAGAAGGCAAGCACAGCAGCATAATCTGTCTGAATACATTGTTTTACTGTTGTCTTATGTTGTAATTGGATCCACATTTCATTAATTAAAAATTGATTTTATGAAAATCATGAATTGATCAGCGTCTTCCTCAACTTAAAAGAAAATTCCAAATAAAGAGCAATTGACCACAGTGACAATACGGTGGTTAAGGCATGTGCCTTGTGAACAGCTAACCCCAGTTCAAGCTTTCAAACTTCTGCTTTGCATATGATCCCCTGAGCACCATGAGGAATGAACTTTGATCATCATCAGTTAGGAACCACAAAAAGAGGGTTTAATTATTTAATGTATAAGTAAATTTTTATATGTCTGACCAGGTAGAGCATTTAACACAACCAGCTCAATAATCTGTTTGGTTAGAAATTGGCGAAGAGACCATGGTTCTATCCCCTGGCATCCCATATTGTCCCCCAAGCCAGGAGCCATTTCTTAGCACCGAGCCAGGAGTAACCCCTGAGCATCACCAGATGTGACCCAGAAAAAAAAAAAGAAAGACAGAGAGAAGGAAGAAAGAAAGAAAGAAAGAAAGAAAGAAAGAAAGAAAGAAAGAAAGAAAGAAAGAAAGAAAGAAAGAAAGAAAGAAAGAAAGAAGAGAAGAGAGAGAGAGTAGAAAGAAAGAAAGAGAGAGAGAGAGAGAGAGAGAGAGAAAGAAAGAAAGAAAGAAAGAAAGAAAGAAAGAAAGAAAGAAAGAAAGAAAGAAAGAAAGAAAGAAAGAAAGAAAGAAAGAAAGAAAGAAAGAAAGAAAGAAAGAAAGAAAGAAGAAAGAAAGAAAGAAGAAAGGAGGGAGGGAGGGAGGGAGGGAAGGAGGAAGGAAGGAAGGAAGGAAGGAAGGAAGGAAGGAAGGAAGGAAGGAAGGAAGGAAGGAAGGAAGGAAGGAAGGAAGGAAGGAAGGAAGGAAGGGCCACAAATTGAAGTGTTTGCTTAAACTTCATAGCATGGATTTTTACAACAGTAAAATTGTTTTTCTTGACATTTTTAGAAGACCGAGGTGAAAGTAAACAAATCTTAAAGTCCAAAAATGACTACTTATGGTAGATATTATTTAGTAATGTAATTTTACAGGAAACATGTGATAGTTTCTAGGAGTGACATGTGTCATCTTCTCATGTGAAACCATGTAGAATGTAATTTTACAGTTGGGTGAATTCTCAAGGCAGGACACAGAGATCTGGCTATGGGATGCCCATTAATGTCAAAAGGAGCCAAGGGACTCTATCCCTCATATTCCTCTAGTCTTAGTGAATATACCTGCATTAGTTTGCTGTGAGAGAAGTTCCTTCCTTCTCTGGCAATTCTTCGTTTTAGTGTTCACCATCAGCTATGGATATTTATATAACTATCTTGATTCTTAGAATTGTCTGTGTTCTATCATGGCATTAAAAAAGAGAAGTCATGCATTTTTGCTTTATATAATTCAAGGTTGATTTTGTGAATATTAAAAAGCCACCGTGAATATAAATATTTAATATTATGTGAAATAGATGTCATATAAGAAAAGCTATGCAAATCAAAGAAAAAAATTACCAATGTAATGGTGCATAATTATAATTCTATAAAAGTATGATGCATATGGTTTCATCCCTAGAATAATATTATAATGGAAAGAAACCAGGAAGAAAGCTTAACGTGGTATAAATCTATGTGGCCTGTATGAGGCCTTAAGTTTGGTTCTTATAACATCAACATCTCTTGATATAACTGCAAATGGCTCTGGTGGCTCCTGAGCATCAAATCTTGGATTCTGATCTGCTAAGCCTTGCACAACTGGGAATAACTTCAGAAAAAAAATCCATGCAAAAATGTATAATTCAATTTTTAACATCTTTGTTTCTATTTCTTCCACATAGAAAATAATATTTTCTATTAATAAACAGAGTATTAAAAACACCAGAGATTTTTAAATATCATCTGAATATCTACTCAAGGACTCATTTTTATCAGTTTTAAGGAATTTCATATGTATTTCGGAGGAGCACACTCATGGCAGCTCATTTTTATTTTTTTGGGGGGGAAACCCAGTGACGCTTAGGGATTACTCCTGGGTATGCACTCAGAAATCACTCTTGGCTTGGAGGACCATATGGGACACCTGGGGGATAGAACCATGGTCCGTTCTAGGCTAGCACGAGCAAGGCAGACGCTTTACTGCTCCGTGCCACTGCACCGGCCCCTAATGGCAGTTCTTAAAAGCCCATTGCCAAAAATGCTCAGGAGATCATTTGTGGTTCTTGGGATTGAACTGATTTTGATTGTGTTCAATACAGGTACCTTGTCCCCAATACTATCTTTTTGTTCTCTGTAGTATGTACTTTTTTAGAGGGGTCACACTCAGGGTAGCTCAGGGGTTACTCCTGGCTCTGTGCTCAGAAATCGCCCCTGGCAAGCTCAGGGAGCCATATAAGATACCAGGATTTGAACCATTGTCCCCCAAGCCAGGGACAATTTCTGAGCACTTAGCCAGGAGTAACCCCTGAGCATCAAACGGGTGTGGCCCAAAAAACAAACAAAACAAAACAAAAAGCAGAACAATTAGAACCTCTAGGTTTTTTTCTTCTTCAAACACTTTGAACAAGTATTTGCCATTTTCCTCTGTGAAGATACAGCTTAAAACAATAAATGTCAACTCTAAGATGCTGAACAAAGTTCTGACCAGGTTGGGGCTCACCACTAACCAGTGGTGCTTTGCAGACAGATTGGGGTAGGGTATATCTAAACTGTGTGCTTGTGTCAGCCTGTGAGCCTGTTTCCTTTCACTGTTCAGCATGAGAATTTCAGGAAAATTCATATTAAAGAACTGAAGGGACAAACAGAGATGCAAAAGTGTCCTTCATGAAAAAGACAAGAGGGAATTCCTGTGGTAATATCCAGCTGATCCAACCAATAACCAAGACAAATTGCAGTTTGATGATAGGTCAGTCCTGTAACAGTGTTTTTCTGAAATGGAAAAGTTATCCTCTGAAGACTGAAACAAATATTTTGAAAAAAGTAAGGGTATAAGTAACACTGAGTATTGGTAACACAAAGGCCATTCTTCCCAGGCAGCTCATAATAACATGGTCTAGAAGAGCCAGAGGATGGCAAAGTCATCTTTTATTTTATTCTATTTAATAATGTAGAAGGCTACTTCTATGAAATTGATAAACAATGCATTTTCACAGGAACCATAGATCAAGTTCATTGGATTAGCTGCTAAGGGATGGTGCCAAGGTGTGTACAGAGAATTTGTTGAGCATGAGGAAATAGAAGTCAGGTTTTCTTCCCTGGCCCTTATTAAGGCAGCCTTGTAAGGAGCTTTAGAGTTTCCCTCTTCCCTTATATGTGAACATTTTTCCTTTGCCAATGCATTCATGAGATGTGCTCATGCTGATAGCATACAGTTATCCTCCTTTGGTTCTTCAGATATGTTCTTTTCCTCAGCCACATTCAAGCCCCAGCAGAGCTAAGCTATTTATGGAACAGAATTGGGTACAAGCTTCAGAGACTGAAATGTTTCCTCCCACCCAATGTGTATCTTAAACTGCAATAGTAATGCTTTAAATGGCTTCTTCTGTTTTATGTTTATAAGTAAAGGCCTTAGATATAGTTGATGCTTGATTTTATATAGTTAAGTTTGATCTTAAAAAATATAAAACATTTCTGGTGATAAGATATTAGCCTTAAAACAAACAAAAACAAAACAAAGCAAAACAAAAACAACAAAAAGCTAGAAACTGGTTTCTTTAACATTTTGTATTTGTATTTTCCTTGGCATACATAACACTGCTGATTGTCTTTGTTTTATTTTTTTAGGTAGAAAAGATTTGAGTATTTTTCTAAATAAACTTATGACATTATATTTTTTTAAATATTATATTTTTTTAAAGTTTTATTTAAAGAAAATTCAGTTGAAATAACTGATCATAATACATTTGTTTCAAGATAAGAGAAAGCAAAGTAACTGAAAAAATAGAAAAATATAGAAAGTAAAAACTAAAAAATAAAATGAAAGAGAAGAAAACTGGAAGAAGAAAAAGTTCAGTAGCAAGTATAGTTGTGAAAATTATTGTATCACCAATAAAGTTATTAATACAATA
The DNA here is from genome assembly GCF_024139225.1 of Suncus etruscus. Taxonomy (NCBI): domain Eukaryota; kingdom Metazoa; phylum Chordata; class Mammalia; order Eulipotyphla; family Soricidae; genus Suncus; species Suncus etruscus. The sequence goes on from NC_064852.1 coordinate 81,047,739, forward strand.
ACAGAAGGTTTAGTAAGCTCTTTTATTTTTAAAGATAAGAGATAAAAATACAATAAAAAGGGGTGTGTATGTGGCAGCTTTTGTTGTTGTTTGCATAGGCACAGTAAAATATGAGAAAATAGAAAAGAAAACCTTTGGGCTAAAAAACAGGGAGACCTTACCCATGAAGTGTCCTGACATAAGACAAACTCCAGGCTCCAGGCATACTAAGGTGTCTAACCTCAAAGTCTTTGTCTGTGGTCCCAGTAAAATCTCTTCACTATCATGGTTGTTGCTATCAGGTTTCTGGTACTTAAAGATCCTGGTTTCTGTACAAATTCTATGTCAAAGTCAGGGTGACACAAAGCATCTTCTGGTTTCATCTCACCATTAGGTGGAAATGCAGAGAACCCTGACCTGAAAGCAGGTTATTGCTGCTACCCAGTTGTCAGGGTGTCATATGAACCCATTCTGGACTAAGTCGATGCCAGGTTGGAAGTAGGGCCATTCCTGGTAGTTCAATTCCTGGTGTTGATGTAGAAAATAGTGCTGTTTACATAGATGGGATCTAAGGTTCAGGAGGAATGGTCAATGTCCAATCTTTTGAAGTCTAAGTCTAGACACCATGACAAGTGTTCAGGGTGTAAGTCCTCACTGAATATAAAATTTTATGAGTTCCTATCAATTAGATAAGAACTTGTTGCCACATGTATAGTTTCCCCTTTTAAAGTGGCTATGAAAAAAGGAACAATCCCCACTGGTGTATATGGGTGGTAAAAATAACAAGCTAAACAATTCCTATATTTTGGTTCTAACTGAACTAAGACACTAGAAACATATCTACTAGAATTTTTTACTAAATAGATGCAAAAAATGAGGGAAATTGCCACTACATAAGAAGATAGATAATAAGGGTTATACCTTTTAAGGAAATATATCTAAAGAAATATTCAAAGGAGATATACATGTCCCTTTTAAGTCTCTTAAAATGGGTGTGGGGAATAAAATCCAGAGTATAGTTTCAGCCTGTAATTTGGTCTTATGGATTTAAAAATATGGCTTCCAGAGTCACATATCAGAAAATATCCTTGAAAGAATAGGTGAGCTAGAAGATGAGAAGCAGAACAACTCTATACAACAGAAGAGATTGGAAAAAACCTTAAAGCTAATGATCAGAAAGTGGAAAAATACTCAGAGAATGAGAACAAATGAAAATAGAAGTCTTTGATAAACTCAACAGAAACAACAAAAGAATCATTAGAGTCCCAGAAACACAGAACGAAAATACCCAGGAAGAATCAATTGTCAAAGACATCATTACAGAGAAATTCCCAGAGCTAAAAACATATTCAACCAAATTTTCTGCATGTCCGAAGAATACCAGTTAGAAGAGACCAAAGGAAAGCACCCCAAGACACATCCCAGTAACAGTGATGAAACCAACAGATAGGGATAGAATACTGAAAGCAGCAAGGTCATAAAGGAAAATTACATTCAAAGGAGCATCCTTAAGATTTACAGCAGACCTGTCACAGAAACCCTCAAGGCCAGAAGGCAGTGGTGGGATAGGGATATAGTGAAACAATTCAATGAAATGAATGCTTTGCCAAGAATACTGCATCTAACCAGACTCACTTTCAGGTTTATAAAAAATATATACATAGTTTCACAGATAAACATGGCTCAGGAACTTTGCAGATTCAAAACCAGCCTTAAAAGAAAAAAAATGAAAGGTCTACTTTAAGATAAGACAAACTTCTACACAAAGATAACACTAAATCCCATAACAATTATCTCTCAATGTCAATGGACTAAATAAAAAAGTTAAGAGACATAAAGTGCCATAATGAATCAAGAAGCTGAATCCAAAATTTTTCTGCCTGCAATAAACAGATCTGAATAGTCAGAACAAACAAAGTCTCAAAATCAAAGTTTGAAGGAAAGTTTTTTGTTTGTTTTTATCTGTTTGTTTGTTCTTGGGCCACACCCGGTGGTGCTCAAGGGTTATTCCTGGCTATCTGCTCAGAAATAGCTCCTGGCAGGCACAGGGAACAATATGGGACGGCGGGATTCAAAAACCACCTTAGGTTCTGGATCAGCTGCTTGCAAGGCAAATGCTGCTGTGCTATCTCTCCTGCCTCAAGTTTGGAGGAAAGTTATCCAAGCAGACAACTCCTTAAAAAAAAGCTGGAGTGCCATATTAGTATCAGTTGACATAAACTTTAGACTCAGAAAAGTTATGAAGGAAAAAGATGTACATTTTATAATAATCAAGGGATATGTACAACAGGAAGAAATCACATTCCTAAACATATACACACCCAATGAGAGAGAAACCAGCAAAATATTTAATACAATTGTTGACAAATACAAAAGAAGATATCAATGGCAATACAGTAATGGTGGGAGACCTCAACATTGTCCTGTCACCTGTCACTTCTTGATAGATCAAATATGCTGAACCCCAACAATATACTAACTCTAAAAAGAGAAATGTAAGAAAGTGGACTAGTAGATATTTATGGGGCACTCCATCCTCAGAAAACTGGATACACATTCTTCTCCAATACACAGGGGTAATACTCCAGAATATTCCACATGCTGTACCATAAAACATAACTTCATAAAATCAAGAGAATAAAAATCATAAGGACAACCTTCTCAGATAATAGTACACAGAAAATAAAGTGAACTACAAATGGACAAAGAAAAAGAACTCCAAAACCTGGAAATTAAAAAGCTCACTACTGAGCAAACAGTGGATAAGGAATGAGATCAAAAAGGAAATCAAAAAATTTCTGGAAATAAATGACATTGAAGACATAAATTACCAGAATTTATAGGACACAGCAAAAAGCAGTACAAAGAGGAAAATGTATTGTTTTGCAAGCACACATCAGAAAAGGAGACTATATAGAAATCTTAATGACACAGCTTATAGAATTATATAATGATCAACTAAAGAAACCAAAAATCAGTATGCAGAAGAAAATAACAAAGCTTAGAGCAGAAATCAATAGAAGTGGAAATCAATAAAGAATTTGAAAGATCAACAAAAGCAAATGATAGTTCTTTGAAAAATAAACAATATTAATAAACCACTAGGCAAAAAAGCACAAAGAAACAGAGAGAAAAAAACTTAATCAACTGTTTAGAGAAGGGAAAGATCATTACAGATACAGCAGAAATTCAAAAGGTAATCAGAGACTATTTTGAAAAATTTTGAAAAATTCTATGCCATGAAACATGAGAACCTAGAAGAAATGGATAACTTATTGGATTCTTATAATTTCCACAGTTAAATCAGGATGATCTAGCATATCTATTTTTTCCAATTTTTCTTTTTTGAGTAAGGGAGAGGAAGGAAGAGAAAGAGAGAAGTAGGGAGAGGAAGAGAGAGGGAGTGGCAGGAAGAGGGAGAGAGAAAGTAGTAAGAGTGATAGGGAGGGAGAGGGGGAGGGAGAGAGAAGGCTAGAGAAAATGAGAGAGTAAGAGAGAGGGAGAGAGAGGGGTAGGGAGAAGGAGAGAGTAAGAGAGAGGGAGTAGGAGGGAGAGAAGGAAATGGAGAGAGAAAGGAGGGAGAGAGAGGGAAAGAGAAAGGAGAGAGGGAGAAAGGGAAAGGAGAGAGAAAGTAGTGAGTGAGAGGGAGGGAGAGAGAGGGGAGAGGGAGAGAGGGAAAGTTGAGAGAGGGAAGGAGAGAGTGGGAGAGAGAGGAGAGGAAAAGGGAGAGGGAGAGAGGGAAAGAGGAGAGGGAAAGGAAGGGAGAGGGGGAAGAAGAGAGAGAAGGAGAAAGAGAGGGAGGGAGAGGGGGAGGGAGAGGGAGCGGGAGAGAGGAGAGGAAAGGGATGGAGAGGGGAAGGGAGAGATAGGGAGAGGGAGAGGGGGGTAAAGGAGAGAGAAAGGAGTGAGAGTGAGGGAGAGGGAGAAAAGGGAGTGGGAGAGAGGGAGAAGGGGAAGGAGAGAGGGGGAAGGAGGAGAGAGAAAGAGGGAGAGAGACAGGAGTAAAAGGGAGAGAGAGAGGGAAAGGGATGAAGAGAGGGAGAGGGAGAAAGGGAGGGAGAGAGAGGGAAAGGGAAAGGGAGAAAGGAGGGACCAGCCCCAACACACATTCTTGATAAAAAAAAAAAAAACCCTCTCATCAAGATGGGAATGGAAGGAACTTTTTTCAATATAGTCAAGGCCATCCACCACAGCCAATGGCAAATATTATTCTCAATGGAGATAAACTAAAATCCTTTCCTCTAAATCTGGTACAAGACTAGGCTGCCCTCTCTCACCACTCCTATTCAACATAATGCTGGAAGTTCTTGCCATAGCAATTAGGAAGAAAAAAATGCCAAGGTTATCCAGATAGAAAAGGAAGAAGTCAAGCTCTCCCTGTTTGCAGATGACATGACATGATACTATATTTATAAAACCCTAAAAACTCTGCCAAAAAACTTCTAGAAACAATAGATTTATATAGCAAAGTGACAGACTACAAAATTAACACTCAAAAATCAATGGCTTTCTTGTCACCAATAATGATTGAGAAGAAATGGGCATTAACAAACCAATTCCATTCACATTAGTGTCACACAAATTCAAATATCTTAGAGTCAAATTGACTAAAGAGGTGAAGGACCAATACAAAGAAAACTACAAAACCCTACTTCAAAAAATAAGTAAAGGAGCCGGGTGGTGGCGCTGGAGGTAAGGTGCCTGCCTTACCTGCGCTAGCCTTGGACAGACCGCGGTTTGATCCCCCGGCGTCCCATATGGTCCCCCAAGCCAGGAGCGACTTCTGAGCGCATAGCCAGGAGTAAACTCTGAGCGTCACCGGGTATGGCCCAAAAACCAAAAAAAAAAAAAAAAAGTAAGGACACATGAAAATGGAGACACATACCCTGCTCATGGATTGGGAGGATTAACATCATTAAAATGGCAATACTCCCCAAAGCATTGTACAGATTTAATGCAATCCATCTAAAGATACCCATGACATTCTTCAAAGAAGTGGATCAAACACTCCTAAATTTCATTTGGAACAATAAACATTCATAAATAGCTAGAGCAACCCTTGGGAAAAGGAATATGGGAGGCATCACTTTCCCAACTTTAAATTGTATTACAAAGCTTTAGTCATTAAAACAGCATTATAATGGAATAAAGACAGACCCTCAGATCAGTAACAGACTTGCGTATTCAGAGAATGTGCCCCAGATACACACTCAATTAATTTTTGATAAAGGGGCAAGAAACGCAAAATGGAGCAAGGAAGGCCTTTTCAACAAGTGCTATCAGTAGAACTGGTCATCCACTTGCATAGACCAAATTCAGATTTCCATGTAACACCATGCACAAAATTAAAATCCAAATGGATTAAAGACCTTGATATCAGACCTGACACTATGGTATAGAGAACAACATGTAAGTAAAACACTCCATGACATTGTGACTAAAGGCATCTTAAAGGAGAAAATAGCACAAGTGGAAACATAGATAAACTGATGGGATTATATTAAGATGAGAAACTTTTGCACCTCAAAGGAAATAGTGCCTAGGATACAAAAGCCACCCACAGAATAGGATAAACTATTCACCCAACACCCATCAGATAAGGAGCTAATGTCAAAATTATAAAAGGTATGGATGGATTCTCTCATCTTCTGAAAGAGTTCTTTGAGTTGGTTGAATTGCTCATCTATAGATTGCTTAATTTCGCAGGCTAGTAACTCCTGATTTCTATTACTAAACCATTAAGTGTTGATTTTAGGTCCTCATATATAAGGTTCAAGCATTTGGGTGGACTTGGAGATTTGCCAGGATTTTGCTCAATATCCTCCATAGTAAAAGTCTTCTTTAGCTTCCTCATTGATCTTTGAATTTAGTGGTTGCGAGTATCAGGGTGTTTAAAAAAGTGATCTATTGCTTGATGAAATGTGACTCAAGGTATATTTTCTTGGAAGTTATTTTTCTAAACTAGCAAGGTTGTCTAAGTATGGTAAAAATATTACAAACTAGTTTATTCATTTGTTCAGTTGGTCTTTGTTAAATCCAATCTGCCAGGAAGTCTATGATATAAATTGAAATGACTTCGCATGGACGCACTAGCATCCATCCACACAGTTTGAGAAAAAAAATGAACTGATGGGAAGGAAGGGGGTTTCAGTAATGATTGGAAGGAGACTGGGAAAAGACCCAAAAGGACAGCCCCGTTTACGTTTGGTGGAAGGAATAAAAGCATGAGGTTCCCTATTCCCTCCCTTACACAAATCTGCTGGCCCCAGAGGGTAGGCGAATAGTGATGGCACTGAAACCTAGAGGAGGTTGAGGGAAGGCTGGAAAAGGAGACCTTTCAAGCTTGGTGAAAGGGATTAAGACAGGAGCCTCCTGTTCTTGCCCAGCTCGTGGCCTGACACATATCTTTTCTTTTTATCCTACATTTAACACCAGTTCAGTGACAGACAATAAGATGAACTTACTAAACTGTAATATACATGAAATTAAGAATTTTAGATCATATTATGGATTTTGATGAAGAGATTATTCATTAATTTGGGTCTGATTTCAAGGTCTTTAGTCATGTACTAAATACTGGTAATGGAAGGCAAATATTATAATTTTTTCAGTAAAATTCTTGCTCTTAAAATTTGTAATCTGTATGGAGAGTGGAATAAGACAAAAACAAATCCAAGATTATTTGGTGTGAAATTACAGATTGTAGCACTGAAAGCATTTTTGTGAAGTAACTACCAAACTTGTCTTTTAAAAAATTGAATATTCCCAACCTTAAAAGTGGTACAGTTTCCTGCAGCAACACCAGGAACCAAACTTCCCCCAGAAAAGTCCCTAATACTACTCTGGCACCAACCAGAGTAAGTTCATAGGACATCCTGACGACGACGAGAAAATAGCAACAACTTGGTCTAAACAATAATCAGGGGTCTCAAACTCGCGGCCCGTGGGCCGTTTGTGGCCCTCTGTACAACATTTTGTGGCCCTGCCCTAGAGGAACCTTTTTATGTCTTGTTTTGTTTTAGTTGTTTGGGTCACACCCCCCAAAGGCTTACTACTGACTTTGCACTCAAGGATCACCCTGACTTTGTCTTCTGCGGCCCCCAGGTAAACTGAGTTTGAGACCCCTAAGGGCAGGTTGCTCTACCTCATCACCTAACAGTGAGATGAAATCAGAAGACACTCCATCCTTTGATCTGTGCAAAAACCAATATTACTAATTACAGTAGAGTGACTACAACAACTGTGACTAAGCAGAACTTCTGAAACCATAACGACTCTATCCTAGACTTTGTCCTAGTATCTGTGTAATAACCAAATCTCTAATTACCAAGGACTGACTTTGACAACCACAACTGAGCAGAACGTTTACTGGCACTATAAAAAAAAGACCTTGGGTTTGACAATGAACATGTCCAGAGCCTATAGTTGGTCTCATGACAGTAGGCTTTAAGGGAGGAGACACCCTATATCTAGTAGGCCAAGGGAATTTCCTTTCTAATTTCCCCAATACTTACTATGCCTATGCAAAAACAACAGCCCCTTTTGCATTTGATGGAAGGGATAAAAGTATGAGGTTCCCTATTTTCTCCCTTACACAAACAAAATAACCTTGCCACACCAGCCCTTCTTTTCTTTTTCTCTTTTCTTTCTTTTTCTTTTAAAATTATATTCTAGACAGGGGCTCCCACCCATTTTATTTATTTTTGTTTTGTTTTTTTTTTTTACCAGAACCATAGAACATGAATCATCTTATTCTGCTTCATATTTCTATGTCTTCCTAAAAATTGAGGAAAAAAGGGTAGACGGTACCAGAGGCAAAACAGCCTTATGAGCATTGAGTAGAAATCAAAGAATGATCAGACCTAAATACCCAAGCCAAAGTCAACGACAGAATCAAGAGACCCAAACTACAGCAAACTATACACAAAGAGGACCTGTTACACTAGCAATCCAGGGAACAAAGGGTGGAGATACGGGATGCATGCTGGGAACAGTGGTGGAAGGAGGTCAACACAGGTGTTGGGAATTGCCCTAATTCACTGTCACTATGAAACTTAAATGTAATTGTGAAAAACTTGTAATTCACATTGGTCTCAATAAAAATTATAAAGAAAAAAATTGAACTATTGGGATGGGAACAATCATAGGGAGGAGAGGGTAATTGTCTTGCATGAAATTCACTGTTTTTTTTTTTAACTTTTTTTTCTTTATTTAAACATCTTAAATACATATATGATTGTGATTAGGTTTCAGTCATGTAAAGAACACCCCCTTCACCAGTGCAACATTCCCACCACCAATGTCCCAAATCTCCCTCCATCCCACCCCACCCCCACCTGTACTCCAGAGGCTTTCCAGTTCCTTCATTCATTCACATGATTATGGTAGTTCTCTGTGTAGTGATTTCTATAGCTGCACTCACCACTCTTTGTGGTGAGCTTCATGAAGTGAGCTGGAAGTTCCAGCCCTCCTCTCATTGTCTCTGAGGATTGTTGCAAAAATTACTTTTATTTTTCTTAAAACGCATAGATGAGTGAGACTATTCTGTGTGTCTCTCTCTCTCTCTTTCTCTCTCTCTCTCTTTCTCTCTCTCTCTCCCTCTGACTTATATCACTCAGCATGATAAATTCCATGTACATCCATGTATAGGAAAATTTCATGACTTCATCTCTCCTGACGGCGCATAATATTCTGTTGCATTAAATAATTAACGATGGAGCTGGATGGCGGTGGATTTCTCTCCGTGCCATTCCAGTCCACGTGGCTCTGCAACCTCCATGCAGTCGGCGAGTCCCAGGCCCAGGTGAAATCACTCACTCACAGTCAGGCGTCAGGAAGCATCAACTTTATTCAAGCCCTAGCCACCACGTGTGTGTGGCCTATTCATAACCTTTCAAGCACAGCAATATTTTGCTAGCCCTGCATCTTATTTCCTGTTAGCCATCTTCCCTTTGGGCTCCATGCTGGTCAAAGACCAGAACACAGAAACCCAGAAGCCAGCGCGCACAGCAGCGCAGAAAGGGCAAAGAGCCAAAAGCCCGAATTCCCTTAGTCCAACCCTTATCTAACATTTCCCAGACCCCTCCCAGGAATGGGAGGGGCTTGCAGGTAAAGTTACACCTACTATCCGGTTCCCAAGACCCCTCCCAGAAATGGGTGGGTCTTAGGGTCTCAAATAGGCACACCCACAATATTCCATTGTGTATATGTACCACAGTTTCTTTAGCCATTCGTCTGTTGAAGGGCATCTTGGTTGTTTCCAGAACCTGGCTATTGTGAATAGTGCTGCAATAAATATAGGTGTGAGGAAGGGGTTTTTGTATTGTGTTCTTGTGTTCTTAGGGTATATCCTTAGGAGTGGAATAGCTGGGTCAAATGGGAGCTCAATTTCCAGATTGTGGAGGAATCTCTATATCGCTTTCCATAGAGGTTGGACTAGATGGCATTCCCACCAGCAGTGGATAAGAGTTCCTTTCTCTCCACATCCTGGCCAGCACTGATTGTTCTCATTCTTTGTGATGTGCACCAATCTCTGTGGAAATTCACTCAGTTTTGATGCCAGCATTTCATACAGTCCCCCTAGCCAGGATCATCTCATCAGTGATTCCTGAGTACAGAGCTAGGAGTAAGTCCTGCTCACTGCTTAATTTGGCACCCCAAATAGCTAACTAACTAAATTCAATATTGAACTATAATCCTACCTATTGTGAAACCACTTGCCCCTCACATCTCTTCTTGAAAACTCATTCAATCAATTCAGTCCTTACAATCAATATGGAAAGTTTCTATTCTGACTAATAAGATAACACCCCCAAGCCTGCCTGATTGGTAAGAAATAACTTACTGGGGCCGGGTAGGTGGCGCTGGAGGTAAGGTGTCTGCCTTGCAAGCGCTAGCCAAGGAAGGACCGTGGTTCGATCCCCCGGCGTCCCATATGGTCCCCCCCCCAAGCCAGGGGCGATTTCTGAGCACATAGCCAGGAGTAACCCCTGAGCGTCAACTGGGTGTGGCCCAAAAACCAAAAAAAAAAAAAAAAAAGAAATAACTTACTTTATATTGTTTATATATAGTTGGTAATAAAATTATATTTGATAAAAAGCTACAGCAAAAGATCTAAAAGTTAATGAAAATATTCAAGCAAATAAAAAAAGTTCATTGACAAATGATTCCTTTATTTTTTACTGAAATTTATGAGTGTATTTTATTATTTGAATTTTAACCTCTTTTTGATATATTTGTGAACCTATCATGATTCATCATCTCAAGGCTATAGAAAAGTTGTCTCCAAGAACAACTAAAACATGTTTCAAATCAAGTATCAGATATTAAATTCATATCTATAATGAATAAGTTCATGGATGAGTTTGAATTTATTCATGAAGACTTTTGTTTTTCATGCTGACTGTGGACTGAACCCAAGGCTTCACACATGTAAAACATGTACTCACTTTTTCATGACTGAACTATATTCCTCAAAGGGCATCTTGATCTGATGAACTTTCTCCTTCTCACACAACATGTATATTTCTTTCTAGTAGAACATATTATCATGACTCTTCTTTCTGTTCAGCTTGATAATACAGATGAAGATTTGATTATTTTGATATACTATATTTAAGTTTGAGAAAACATTTTTATCATTTATTTATTTATTTATTTATTTATTTTATTTATTTATTTATGGACTTGAGGGTCACACCTGTCAGTGCTCAGGGGTTACTCCTGTCTCTGTGCTCAGAAATCACTCCTTTTGGAGCTAGAGCAGTGGCGCAGTGGTAAGGCTTTTCCCTTGCGTGCGGCTGACCCTAGATGGGCCACGGTTCAATCCCTTGGCATCCCATACAGTCCCCCAAGCCAGAAGCAATTTCTAAGCACAGAGCCAGGATTAACCCCTGAGCATCACTGGGTGTGGCCCCCAAACAAAAAATAACAACAACAACAAGAAAATAATACACTCCTGTTGGTAATTTGGAAAATATATACTATACTGGATCAAACCTGGGTTGGCCACATGCAAGACAAGAATATTATCCCTTGTAGTTGTAGTATTTTCCTTGACTCAAAATATATGTTTTAATAAGGATCAATGTTTCTTCAAAATTGATACACAGTTCAGGTAACATGACCAATAATTTTTGAGTTTCATTATATAACACAGATTCAGTGTTTATAAAAGGGGAAATCTTACATATAAAAAAGAGCTCTTATCTACTAGGGATAGGAACTCATAGTTGTTTACAATACAGGGATATCTCCTACCTTGAAAATATGTCATGTGGACTCAACTTAGACCTTAGGACAATAATTAGGGGTCCTCAAACTTTTTAAACAGGGGGGCCAATTTACTGTCCTTCAGACTGTTGGAGGGCCAGATTATAGTAAAAACAAAAATTATGAATAAATTTCTATGCACACTGCATATATCTTTTTTAGAAGTGAAGAAACAAAATGGGAATAAATACAATATGTGGCCCGTGGGCCGTAGTTTGAAGACCCCTGCCTCAGGTGATTATACACCATTCGTCCAGCCTTGAACCCTGGATCCCAGACATAGAAACGGCACAGTTCTTCACAACAGCTGCAGGAAACAAATCCCATCCGGGACAACCTTAATACTGCTGGGTCACCAACAAGTGCCAGCTCTAATATGATATCCTGACAACGAGGAAAATGGGAACAACTTGACCTAAGAGCAGGTTATCCTACCTTACCAGCTAACGATAAGATAAAATCAGAAGGCTTGTCACCCTTTGGTAGGTCCAAAAGCCAAGATCGCGATTTACAGATGACTGGCTGCTAGAACCATGACCAGACTGTTGGGACCAATAAAAAAGCCCTAGTCTAGGGTTTGAACTACGACCTGCACAATAACCATGATCCCCAGTTCCAAAGTTCTGGCAGAGACAATTGCAATGGAATGGGGCTTCTGGAAACACAAAGAAAGACGCTATCCTAGGTGCCATCCTAGGTTCAATGCAAAGACCAAGACCACCAACCACAGAAGATGGATTAAAATGACACTGAGGGAACAGAACTTCTAGAACCACAAAGACTGACTTCATCATAAGTCCCACTCCTGGACCTGTGCATGTACTGAGATCTCTAGATAAAGAGATCTGATTTTATCACCCAGGACAGAGCAGAAGTCTTCCAAACACCACGAAAGCACCACCAGGAGAGTAAATGATCCTGAACAGAGTCTATAGTTAATCCTATGACAATATACTCCAAGGGTGGAGAAATACCATATCTCTTTGGCCTACTGAATTCCTTTTCGAATGACCCCAATATTTACTGTGCCAGGGCAGGAAGGGAAAAAAAAGCAAAAAGCACAAAATATTGTTTATTTTTTATATATTATTTTTATCTTTATTTATTATTATTTTTTTTATTTACCTATCTATTTTTGGTCGATTTCTTTGTTTTGGTGTGGTTACTGAAGTTGTTGCCCCCATTTGTATTTATTTTTTTTATCTTTTCTTTTCTTTCTATATGTGCTCTGCCATGTTTCTTATCTCAAGACTATGGCTTTTTTTTGTGGTGCTTATCGGTATTGTTGGAGTCCTCACTGGATATTTGACACTTCTTTTTGTACTGGTGGAGTGTTTCACCTTCTTTTTCTCCTTCGTTTCTCAAACCGATGATGAGAGTCTCTAGAAGGATTCTGCCCATTTTTGGCGTATTAGACTTTTACCTCAGTTTATTACTTTTCTCTTCTTCAAACAAAACTACACAACTTGAACTAGCTAATCCTGCCTCCCAGTTAGAGGGGGAAATAAGGGAGGCACCCAGACCAAACAGGTGCAAAACTACTAAGTAGTAGGCTAGGTACAGAGGGGACCACATATTCTAGCAGCCCCAGGGGTGAGGGAAGAGGATATGGGAGGTAGGACGAAAACGGAGGTGTAGGGAGGACAAATTGGTGATGGGAATCTCCCCTGATTTTATGTAAATATGTACCTAAAATATTATTGTCAACAATATGTAAGCCACTATGATCAAAATAAAAATTATATTAAAAAAAAATTAAAATATAAAAAATAAATGGAAAAAGTTGCAATGTTTCCTTAGCAGTCTCATGTAGCCATTTTTAGCTGTCAAGTCTTAAATTTCCTTCTTTCTTTATTTTCTCTCTTCTTTTGGATTGAGAATTTTTCCTCTAGTGTGTTTTTTTGTATATATTATTGTTCATTATGCTTATTCATTCATAAAGTAGAACTTGATCAATTTGATGTATTTATTAAGTGTTTTTATTTTATTTATTTAAAAAATTTTTTAGAATATATCATATACATTTTGAATTTATTACAGTTTTCCTTTACTAACATTTTCCCTCACTTTCTTTCTATGTTTTGTGACACTATTGCTATATATTTGGTTCTCATCATATATGTGATGAAATCATGAATACTTTATAATTTTTTCTTTGCACTGAATTACCTTTAAAAATTAAATAAATGAGAAACATAATATTTTATTACCATCTAAAATCCATTTTGGTGTTCTTCATTCCTTTGTGTGATGCCACATTTTCAATTTGTGTCATCATTGTTGTGCCTGAAGGTTTTTCCCCAGTAGTTTTTGTAATAGAGGGTTACAATTAATTAATTCTTTTGAATGCCTGAAAAAATACCTTATTTTCCATGTTTTTGTTTTTTTTGTTTTTTGTTTTTTTTTTTTTTTTGGTTTTTGGGCCACACTCGGCAGTGCTCAGGGGTTACTCCTGACTGTCTGCTCAGAAAATAGCTCCTGGCAGGCACGGGGGACACCGGGATTCGAACCAACCACCTTTGGTCCTGGATCAGCTGCTTGCAAGGCAAACACCGCTGTGCTATCTCTCCGGGCCCTCCATGTAATTTTTAAAAGACATTTTTACTGGAAATAGAATTTTATATTGATGCATATCTTCTTTTGTTTCTTTGAAGTTCTAAAAGAACTTTACATATATTCTTAACATATATTATACTAAATTATAGTTTTCATCTCTATATCTGTTTCAGTTTTTCTCTTTTTAATGTATACATTGTGTGATTTACAAGAATTTTTCTTTATTGCATATTTCAAGCCATTTCACTTAATGCTTCATACCGGTGTAGTTTTATTCATGTTTTTGTCTCTGCACTTTTTTTTTTTTTTTTTGGTGGTAGAAATAGTTTATTAACACGACTGGTCATCAACGGAAGCACAAAACATTAAGGCAAAACATCTGGGACCTGGCTCCAGCTGAGCGCACCTGCCTGGCCTCTCCCTCGAATTCCAGCAGGGTCAGCACATCACGGATTCTCGGATGGGCCTTTCACTTTGCGGATAATGGAGCGGCTCATGTCGTCCATGAATTCCATGTGCACCTGGGTGCACTGCCTCTGCGATCCAGTTCTGCCTAGCACCTTGGGGACCACCCGGGCTAACTTGATGGGCTGCACTCGGCTGCTGTCCATGATGGCGGTCCGGAGAGGCGGTTGTCTTGGCGGAGAGCTTGTCGCTGCACTTTTATAGAACTTTTTGAATATATTAATCCTATAACTTTAAAAAGAAGAAAAATGGTCATTATACTTCATATTTTTTTTTCTGCCCTTCCCTTTCCATGGTCCAGTTAAAGTTACATACAATTTAAAATTATCCCACAACTTCCTGATGTTGGTTTGTTTATTCCCTTATCTTTGAAATATGTTTCACTGTTAAATATATTAATTTATAATGTACTCTAATTTATTAACTTTCCTTTAACATTAAATTTTCTGTTAACTGTACCCAGTAAAATGTTTGTAAGATATTGCATGATTTTTCTTTTAGTTATGTGATTTGGGGACTAGGACATTAGTACAGAGGTTTGGGTACTTGCTTGCATGTAGATGGCCTGCACTTGATCCTTTGTACCCCTTGAGTACTGCCAGTTGTAATTCCTGAAAACAGAACTTGGCTTAAACCTTGAGCATTGCTGATGTGGCTGCCCAAAAGCAGCACAGAAAAAAAGATGATTTGATGCTCTTTATTTCAATAATCCTTCGATGGCTCTTATGATTTCAGCTATCTCCTTGAAAATATACAATTTTAAAAAATTTAAAATTTTTTAAAAAATTAAAAAAAACCACCATTTTTACTTACTATTCCTGATTAATAGTTTCATATGTGTTATTTCTGAATCTCTTTATTGTCATTTTACTTCTGTTTTTTTGCTCTTGTATTTTGGAGGGCTACCCACACTTGGTGGTACTCAGCGCTTAATCTTGGTGAGCTTGAAAGACGGTGTATATGGGTTTCTAGTGATAGAACCTTGGTACATACAAGGCAAGTACCCTACCCACTGTACTATCACACCAGTCCTCTATTGTTTGTCTTTCTTTTCACCATACAGTACACGTGTTATATTTTTCTTTCTTTGAAAATCTAAATGTTTTTGGATTAAATTTATAAATTTACTCTATCAGAATTATAAGTATAGATATTTTTATGTATACTTTCGAAGCTCCAATAGCTTCATTGGTTTTATTCAAAACCTATTTTTCTAGGTGGAACTAAAGAAAATTTACTATAAAGCTAATTTTTCCTGATTACTGATAGCAATAACTTACTGTATAATCTCCTGGATGCCATGTCATGTATAAAGTTTTAACATTTTTCTGTATTGAAATAAGTACTCTTTCTAGTCCTATGTGAATTCCAGTTATCTTTCCCTGTTTCTTTTGAGTTGTTTAATCCTTACATTAGACAACTTCCTCACATGATTGTGCCAGTCAGCACTCAAGTATGCTAAAGTGGAACACTGGATTTCTGGAGATCTCTTTGCTCTGCTTTGTAGTTCTGTGATCTCTGGTATTCTGTGAACTCTAGGACTTTCAAAACTCTTTCATCTCTTGAATTCCAGGAAAAATATGAACTTTGCATTGGCTTTCCTCTCCTAAAAAATCACTTAAACTTTTCGTTGCGGAAGAGTCACAAGGTTTATCTGGTTTTCTTTATTCCAATGTGGAAATTTTTTTTAACTTGAAGTAATGTGGTTTAAAATAACGTTGATATTTATAGTTTAGTCATATATTATTATTATTATATGGTTTATACCAGTGAAGTGTCATTATCCCTCCACCACTGTCTTTGCCTCTCCAACCTCCCTTCCCATACTTAACACCACACAACTGGTAAAGTGAGTTTTGTTGGAAGTCTTAGGGTTTGTTTTGTTTGACTATTGCCGATTATGTTGCTTTGTTTCTCATATTCTACATATAATTAACATCATCTGGCCTTTGTCTTTCTCCTGTTGTACTTTGAATATGACACCTTTAGTTTCATTCATGTTTTTGAAGTGAAATACTTATTTTTGAAGAACTGAGTAGTATTTCATTTGTCATATACCACAATTTCTTTTTTTCTCTCAGTTGTTGAGAACTTAGGTATCTTTTAGATTTTGGATACTATAGATAGTCTATAATGTAATGATATAATATAATGATATAATAAACTTAGGTATGTATAATCTTTTTTGAACTTACGATTTTGTATTTTGGGAATACATGCTAAGAAGGGAAATGATGGGATTATATTGAAACCCTAGTTTCAATTTCTGAGAAGTATCCATACTGTTTTCTTCAGTGGCAGAACCATATTACATTCCCACTAAAAGTGAATAAGGACTTCCCTTTTAATAAATTCCCATTTAATTCACTGTTACTTTTATCTTCTGTCTGATGTGCAATACCTAAAAAGTGTTATTTTATATATTTTATATGTGTAAATTTGCCTTCTTATGTGTGATTCTAACTCTGACAGCTGTTATTCATTTGACACACAAAAAAGTTTTTCAATGACTTTATGATATAAAAGTGCTAAGATCGGGCCGGGCGGTGGCGCTCGAGGTAAGGTGCCTGCCTTACCTGCGCTAGCCTAGGAGACGGACCGCGGTTCGATCCCCCGGCGTCCCATATGGTCCCCCAAGCCAGGAGCGACTTCTGAGCGCATAGCCAGGAGTAACCCCTGAGCGTCACCGGGTGTGGCCCAAAAACCAAAAAAAAAAAAAAAAAAAAAAGTGCTAAGATCTTGCCATAATGATCTGTATATTTTCATTAAGAGTCTACAATAAATAGCTCTTTTATTTGACTAAATCATCTGAATAAGTGTAAAATGACATTTTTACTTTCTATTTCTTTCTTCTTGCATTTGGGCCATACCTGGTGGTGGGATCTCTCATGGTGGTGTTAGGGAAATAATATTGGGTGCCAAGAATCAAATACAGATGAGACCTGTGCAAGGTAAACATTCAACCTCCTATACTGTCTCTCTAGTCCCAAAATGTTTGTACTTTCCATTTACTGTTCATGTATTTTTCTATTTACTATTAATTTGTTATTTCCATCTCTGTATTCTTTTTTTGTTAGTCTATGCCTTGTTAGTCATA